>NC_053028.1:375115911-375277177 GCF_003073215.2 Triticum urartu | reverse complement strand
CCAGCTCGATCTCAGACTCACGACTAGAGTGTACATGACTGAGATAGCCGGATAAAATGTCACTGTCATTGAGACGGTCATAGTTGGCAACGTCAAAGAGAAGCTTCTGCCTCTCCAATGCCTCTTGCTTTGCTGTACACCGAGCCAGCACCGTTGGGTTCCCCGGCTCAACAAAGCGGCTCCCAGTAATTTGAACATCTTGAGCAGGTGGAGACGGCGGGTTGGTTGATCTTGACGGTCCAGCTGTAGAAGGATTCATAATGGCTTCGTCAAAAGATGGCTCCGGAGGATTTGCTTCATTGTCAATAGGCGGGTCTTCTGGAGCGTCAGTTAATGGAGAAGGCGGCCTAGCCAGGTCAGATGCCAGCACTGGCGGGTCTTCCGCCAGTTTTGCTGCCTTCGCCTTTTTTTTATTTAGCTTAGCCGCTAAGAAAAAATGTTGCAGGATTGTCAGTATAAAGATAAAATTGAACAACCCAAAAGAAAGGAGGAATACTGATTACCCGAGAGCAGTTTCGAAAGCCGGGAATTGGGTTTGCGATGAGTCGCCAGAGGAATGAGACACCTCCTGAAAGAATAAAAAAGATTTCACAGAAATACAAGGAGAAGGATCCATTAAGAAGAGTTAAAGACATAAATAAGTAAACCTCATTCGGACGTTTCCGAGGAGTTTGTTGAAGAACGACAGCCGGTTCATCTTCAAACCCAGCTTCACGGCGGCTTTCATGTTGCTATTTTTTCAAATGAAATTTGGGATCCAAGTGAGCTAAAGGTTTAGAAAACCTTACTTTACGGATCACTCGTCGAACTTTGTGTCTTGGTAAGGGCTCTGAGTCGGAGGAAATAATAGTTACCTCAGGTTCCCCGGCCTGACTGGCACCAGTGTCATCCTGGTAAGGATCAGTGTCAATAAGATTGTTAAAAAATTGGCCAAGGGAATCAAGGGCTACCTCCGAGTCAGATGTCTCATCAAGTTTCATCAAATCTTTAGTAGTGGTCTTCTTTTTCTTCTTCGATCTCCGGGTCATTTTCTTGGCATTCATGGCGGCGATTTTCGCCTTCTTGGCACCTTCATGGTCATATTTCACTTTCCAAAAGTCAGAATTAGCCTATGAAGACAAGAGGAAGGATCAATGCTAAACAATACGGCTGGGCAAAATACAAAGGAAAAGAGATGAGAATATCCTTACTTCTGGTACCGGGTTAAGTTTACAGAAGGGATTTAACCCAACAATACCGCAGTCTTCATATTTCCCATTCACCAAAATGTTTGACATTGAGACAATGTCTTCTTCAGTTAGTTGAACCGGGCTATGACAAAGAGAGTCGTTCGGGCCTCCACCATATTCATACATCAATTTTGACCGACGGCTTAATGGAATAACCCACCATGAGATCCAGCAGCGAGTCAGATCAACTCCGGTTAAACCGTTCCCCAACAAAGCATTGATTCTTTTTATGGATGGAAGCATCCTCTTGCGTTCAGCAGCAGTGAGTTTATCTGGAAGTGTGAACTTTGAGTCAAGACGATTGGGGCGGTAACCCGACAGTGGCTTCTCGTTGGCTGGTGAGATGTCCTGACAGTAAAACCAAGTTTGGTTCCAGTCCTTTGGGTGACTTGGTAAAACTATGAGAGGGAAGACAACACCCTGCCGGCGCTGAATTGAGATTCCTCCAAGCTCTAAGCTAGGGCCGTTGGTCCACTCGTTCTGCTAGTTC
Organism: Triticum urartu; assembly: GCF_003073215.2. Taxonomy (NCBI): domain Eukaryota; kingdom Viridiplantae; phylum Streptophyta; class Magnoliopsida; order Poales; family Poaceae; genus Triticum; species Triticum urartu. Next base: position 375,275,458 of record NC_053028.1, on the reverse strand, counting down.
AGATAGAAGTATTCTCTAAACAGTTTTACAGTCGGCTCTTGCTGAAGATATAGCTCACAGAGCACTTGGAAATTACAAATATTAGATATGGAATTGGGACCAATGTCCTGAGGATGGAGTTTGAAAAAAGTGAAGGACCTCTCTGAAGAATTTTGAACCGGGCGGTGAGAAGCCACGGTTCATGTGGTCAGTAAAGACAATCACCTCGCCGTCTTTTGGATTGGGTCGTTCTTCTTCCGGGTTAGGAGCACGATAAGACATGATGTTTTTTTAGGGCAGAAACCCAATGAGGAAGAGCTCTTTTAAACGATCCTCAGTTATGGTTGAGGGGACCCAATTACAAATGGTGGGTGTCTTTGACGGCATGATGTGCAAGCAACTGAAAAAGAAAAAAACAACATGCCGGTTCAGTTTACGGTAAGATTAACAGTTAAAGGATGAAGATGTAAAACAAGTAATGGCAGCTTAACTAAGGGCTAATGACATATAAGGAAAAGAAAGCCGGAGCGGTAAGCCGCCATGACTACAAATTCTTTCAGAAAGCGAATCCAGCTAAGTCTTGGCGTAAACAAGTTTTACCAAGCTGTCATTATTATTTTGGATCAAATGGCTGTCCTAAAAAGAAAATATTTTATACCCAAAAATCTAGTACAGATGAGTTCGTCAGCTATAATGAAGCATCTATACAGGAAACAGGGATCTACTGATATCAAAAATGGACACAAAACAACTACCGCGCGAGTTATATTTCCTTTTTGGATCAGAAGAAGTTGCGGAAGAAGAGCTACAAGAAGATCCGTGATGAACAAGCGAAGAACACTGATGAACTCGCAACCCTAATACAGATCTAGATGCATGAGAAAGAAGGAACTTACGAGATGCGGATCTACTGCGAAGAGTTGTCGTGTCTCTCTGGACGAACTCAGGGTGGTGCAGCGGCCGACGTTGAGGGCAACAGTCAGTGCTACGGCGGCGGCGGAGCTCGAGAAGCAGGGAGGCAGCGACAGGAAGAAGACAGAGAGAGAGAGAGAAGAATGAGGAAGGCCGGGGCAAGCCTATTTATAAGGACAAGATGCGAACAGACGGGCGCGAAAATCAAGGGAGAACCAAATAATGGTTATCCAGCTATATAGACGCCTCGATTCTCGGGAAGCATTAAAGATAAAAGGTCTGTTGGAAGATGACGTCATGAAAGTTTTTTGTGTTTTCAAAAGATGACGTCCCGATGGGTTATAGAGTTTTTTCAGACAGAAGAAGATGGATTTCATCTAAGTATTGAAGATTGACAAAGAACAAAGTTCAAAGTCAACCTGGGGCCTAATGTTGGGGATATAGCTACCAGGTATGATCCGCCCAGGAGGGGCCGGGTCAACCCCTATGGCGGGTTACAGAAAGAAGCCTAGTAATATTCAAGGTGATAGTGTATTAATAATTGTAAAAGGCATAAGCCCAAAGGCGGCTTAAGGCCCAACATTGTAAACCGACTTATGTAAAGAAAGGCTTGTAGAGAAAGGCATGTAAAAGAAGTCACCGAGCCGGACACGTTTTATGAGCCAGCTGGGACTCTGTACGCCGCCAGGTGTCAACCCGTGTATATAAGAGGACGACCCGGCGCTGGCTTAGGGCAAGAAACAACCAGATCGAGAACCAAGCCAGCGAGTTGAGTCCCTTGGAGATCGAAACCTCAGCAATACCAAACCCAACTAGACATAGGCTTTTACCTTCATCGTAAGGGGCCGAACTAGTATAAAAACTCTCTCGTGTCCTTTGTCCCGATTAACCCCTTTAAGCTTCCTAGTGCGATGTCCCTACGACTAAGTCCTTGCTCTAGGACATCTGTCGTGTCAACTCCACGACAGGTAGGGTAATTAAAAGAAAGATCAGTAAGCTTCAATGTGTTGGGGCTACTAAATTAGAAAAGGAAGGATCTGATTCCCGACTAAAACGGATGATGACGTCATGGTGATTAATGAAAGGATTATACTTAAATGCCATTAAAAAGGGATTATACTTAAATGAAATCAGTGGGAAATTATGTCCGACAAGGAAAATATGAACACGGCCAAATTGCGATGTATTTTGTATATTCATTTTGTAGAAAGATACTGCGTTGTAGCATGATCTTTATAGTGAATCCGATATTCTGTGCTTGCACAAAATATCAATTTTTCCCGTTGCAACGCACGGGCATATGTGCTAGTAATTCTTAAATATTCTAGAAAAAATCATATAATTTTTTCAGGGCATTTGGACAATTTTTATTTTTGGGGTATTCTTTTATTGCAAGGATAATTCAAAAAACAGACAGAAAATACTAATTTTGCTTTATTTAATCTAAATAACATAAAGTAAAAGGAGGGTACAGAGAGTTGTGCTTTCTAACTTCATCCATCTCATGCTCATCAAAAGGAATCCACTAACAAGGTTGATCAAGTCTTGTTCACAAACTCATTTCGAATAACATGAAACCAGAGAATTTTCGAATAACACTAGGTTCCCTCAATGGGGATATGCACATCCCCAACAATAAGAATATCATATCTCTTCTTGACAGTAGGAAGAGGAAATTCAAAACCTCCAATAGTAACCGTTGGAATTTTTCCAATAGAATTGATACTGTGGACTTGAGGTTGTTTCTTTGGAAAGTCTATCGTTTGATCATTACCATTAACATGAAAGGTGACATTGCCTTTGTTGCAATCAATAACAGCCCCTGCAGTATTCAAAAAGGGTCTACCAAGAATAATAGACATACTATCGTCCTCGGGAATATCAAGAATAACAAACTCCGTTAGAATGCAACAACAACAAGCACATCCTCGCAAATACCGACAGGTATAGCAGTTGATTTATCATCCATTTGCAAAGATATTTTAGTAGGTGTCAACATATTCAAATCAAGTCTCCGATATAAAGAGAGAGGCATAACACTAACACCGGCTCCAAGATCACGTAAAGCAGTTTTAACATAGTTTTTTTAATGGAGCATGATATAGTTGGTACTCCGGGATCTCCTAGTTTCTTTGGTATTCCATCCTTAAAGTATAATTAGCAAGCATGGTGGAAATTTCAGCTTCCGGTATCTTTCTTTATTTGTAACAATATATTTCATATACTTAGCATAAGGATTCATTTTAAGCATATCAGTCAAACACATACGCAAAAAGATAGGTCTAATCATTTCAGCAAAGCGCTCAAAATCATCATCATCCTTTTTCTTGGATGGTTTAGGAGGAAAAGGCATGGGTTTCTGAACCCATGGTTCTCTTTCTTTACCATGCTTCCTAGCAACGAAGTCTCTCTTATCATAATGTTGATTCTTTGATTGTGGGTTATCAAGATCAACCGTAGGTTCAATCTCTACATCATTGTTATTGCTAGGTTGGGCATCAACATGAACATCAGCATTAACATTATCACTAGGTTCATGTTCATTACCATATTGTGTTTCAGCATCAGAAATAGAAATATCATTGGGATTCTCAGGTGTGTCAGCAATAGGTTCACTAGAAGCATGCAAAGTCCTATCATTTTTCTTTTTCTTCTTCTTAGAAGAACTAGGTGCATCAACATTAGTTCTCTGAGAATCTTGCTCAATTCTCTTAGGGTGGCCCTCAGGATACAAAGGTTCCTAAGTCATTTTACCCCCTCTAGTCACAACTCTATCAGCATTATCATTTTTCTTATTATTTAATTCATTGAGAAAATCATTCTGAGCTTTAAGTACTTGTTCTACTTGAGTGGTAACCATAGAAGCATGTTTACTAATAAGTTTAAGTTCACCTTTAACTCTAGACATATAATCACTCAAGTCTTCAATCATATAAGCATTACGTTTCAATTGTCTACTAACATAAGCATTGAAGTCTTCTTGTTTAACTATAAAATTACCAAACTCATCCAAGCATTGGCTAGTAAATTTAGTAGATGGGATTTCACCCTTATCAAATATATAGAGAGAATTTACCTTTACTACATGTGTCGGGTTATCAAGACCATGTATTTCTTCAATAGGTGGTAAATTCTTAACATCTTCAGCTTTAATACCTTTTTCTTTCATAGATTTTCTTGGCCTCTTGCATATCTTCAGCACTGAGAAATAGAATACCCCTTTTCTTCAAAGTTGTCTTAGGAGTTGGTTCCAGAAATGTCCAATCATTTTCATTACTCAACATATTATTCAATAGCAATTCAGCTTGATCAACAGTTCTTTCCTTGAAAACACAACCAGCACAACTATCCAGGTGGTCTTTGGAAGCATCGGTTAGTCCATTATAAAAGATATCAAGTATTTCATTTTTTTAGAGGATGATCAGGCAAAGCATTAAGTAATCGGAGAAGCCTCCCCCAAGCTTGTGGGAGACTCTCTTCTTCAATTTGCACAAAATTATATATTTCCCTTAAGGCAGCTTGTTTCTTATGAGCGGGGAAATATTTAGCAGAGAAGTAATAAATCATATCTTGGGGGCTACGCACACAACTAGTATCAAGAGAATTAAACCATGTTTTAGCATCACCCTTTAATGAGAACGGAAATAACTTAAGGATAAAGTAATAGCGAGTTTTCTCATCATTAGTGAACATGGTGGCTATATCATTTAATTTAGTAAGATGTGCCACGACAGTTTCAGATTCATAGCCATAAAAAGGATCAGATTCAACCAAAGTAATTAATTCAGGATCAACGGAGAAATCATAATCCTTATCAGAAATACAGATAAGTGAAGTAGCAAAAGCAGGGTCATGTTTCATTCTAGCAATCAAGGATTTTTCTTTCAGCTTAGCTAACAATTTCTTAAGATCATATATATCATTGCAAGCTAAAAGGTATCTAGCAATTTCTTCATCCATAACATAACCCTCTGGCACCACAGGCAATTCATATCTAGGGGGAGAATCTTCATCATCACTTTCATCAATATTATCAGTTTCAATAATTTCATTCTCTCTAAGCCTAGGAATTTGTTCATCAAGAAATTCACCTAGTGGCACAGTATTGTCGAGCATAGAAGTAGTTTCATCATAAGCATCATGCAAAGCAGAAGTGGCATCATCAATAAAATGTGACATATCACAATGAATAGCAAGAGCAGGTGTCGCAAGTTTACTCATAATAGAAGGTGAATCAAGTGTAGAGCCAGATGGCAGTTCCTTACCTCCCCTCGTAGTTGAGGGATAAATCTTGGTTCCTTCATCTTTAAAGTTCTTCATAGTGATCAACAGATATAAATCCCAAGTGACTCAAAGAATAGAGCTATGCTCCCTGGCAACGGCACCAGAAAATAGTCTTGATAACCCACAAGTATAGGGGATTGCAACAGTTTTCGAGGGTAGAGTATTCAACCCAAATTTATTGATTCGACATAAGGGGAGCCAAAGAATATTGTCAAGTATAAACAATTGAGTTGTCAATTCAACCGCACTTGAAAGACTTAATATTTGCAGCAAAGTATTTAGTATCAAAGTAATATGGAAGTAACGGTAATGGTGGAAAAAGTAGCATCAATAGTTTTGTAGTGATTGTAACAGTGGCAACAAAAAAGTAACTAAAAATAACAATATGTGAAAATCTCGTAGGAAATGGATCAGTGATGGATAATTATGTCGGATGCGATTCTTCATGCAACAGTTATAACATAGGGTGAAACAGAACTAGCTCCAGTTCATCAATGTAATGTAGGCATGTATTCCAAATATAGTCATACGTGCTTATGGAAAAGAACTTGCATGCCATCTTTTGTCTTACCCTCCCGTGGCAGCGGGGTCCTATTTGAAAGTAAGGGTTATTAAGGCCTCCTTTTAATAGAGTACCGGACCAAAGCATTAATACTTAGTGAATACATGAACTCCTCAAACTACGGTCATCACTGGGAGTGGTCTTGATTATTGTCACTTCGGGGTTACCAGATCATAACACATAGTAGATGACTATTGACTTGCAAAATAGGATCAAGAACTCACATATATTCACGGAAACATAATAGGTTCAGATCTGAAATCATGGCACTCGGGCCCTAGGGACAAGCATTAAGCATAGCAAAGTCATAGCAACATCAATCTCAGAACATAATGGATACTAGGGATCAAACCCTAACAAAACTAACTCGATTACATGATAAATCTCATCCAACCCATCACCGTCCAGCAAGCCTATGATGGAATTACTCACACACGACAGTGAGCATCATGAAATTGGTGATGGAGGAAGGTTGACGACGATGGCGATGGATTCCCCTCTTCGGAGCCCCGAACGGACTCCGGATCAGCCCTCCTGAGAGAGATTAGGGCTTGGCGGCGGCTCCGTATCGTAAAACGAGATGAATCCTTCTCTCTGATTTTGTTTCACCACGAACGTGAATATATAGAGTTGCAGTTGAGGTCGGTGGAGCCTCAGGGGGCCCACGAGACAGGGGGCGTGCCCAGGGGGGTGGGCGCGCCCTCCACCCTCGTGGATAGGGTGTGGGCCCCTTGGTGTTGGTTCTTTCGCCAGTATTTTTTATATATTCCAAAAATATTCTCCATGAAGTTTCAGGTCATTCCAAGGACTTTTATTTCTGCAAAAAAATAACACCATGGTAATTCTGCTGAAAACAACGTCAGTCCGGGTTAGTTCCATTCAAATCATGCAAGTTAGAATCCAAAACAAGGTCAAAAGTGTTTGGAAAAGTAGATACGATGGAGACGTATCAACGTATGACCTGCGACAGGATTTGAAAAACAAAGCGGGCCAAACCAAATCGATCTACGGATCTTGGGGGTGTGCTCCGACGCGCAAGGACGACTATCTAGCCGGGCACGACAGCCATACCCACGCCCGGGCCGAAAACCACAGACGGACTCCATCCGAGCTACGTCGCGACGTGGCCCGCTATAGAGGCGCCGCACACCCCCTCTGCTTCACTGACGAAGTAATGGAACATGAATTCCTAGAAGGGTTTAAACCCGTGAACATCGAATCATATGATTGAGGACTTTCTCTTCCATATTCATATGGCCCGTAGTGATGATCTTCACGCCATCAAATACCTCCCGCTAAAGCTAAAGGGACCAACTCGGCATTGGTTAAACAGCCTGCTAGAAAACTCCATTGGCAGCTGGGAGACCTGGAAGACGCCTTCCGCGACAACTTCCAGGGTACATACGTCCGACCTCTGGAAGCCGATGACTTAAGTCACATAGTCCAACAACCCAGAGAGTCAGCCAGGAAATTTTGGACTAGGTTCCTAATTAAAAAGAACCAGATTGTCGACTGTCCAGATGCCGAAGCCCTAGCAGCCCTCAGGACACTTATGACCCGCTTTTGCGCGGGCGAAGATAGTTGGCTAGCCCGTAGTAGCAACAATGCAAGCGAACCTGGCACTTATGAAGTCAGAAATAGCAACAGCAAGCCCCGAGGCAACAGGCACAAGCGTCGGAACAACAGTGATAATACCGATGACATGACGGTTAACGCCGGATTTAGCGGCTCCAAGCCCGGTCAGTGGAAGAAGCCATTTAAAAGAAACAATTCGGGCTGATCCAGCTTGGACCGAATCCTCGATCGACCATGTCAGATCGACGACACCCCCGATAAACTTGCCAATCATACCAACAGAAGCTGTTGGGTCTTTAAACAGGCTGGTAAGTTACATACAGAGGACAAAGAGAAGGGGTCGCCAAATGAGGACGATGACGAGGAGCCCCGTCCACCGAACACAGGGGGGATAGAAGAAATCCCCCCCCCAAGTCAAAACAGGGAACAAGATATACGTTACTCACATCCCCAAGAGGGAGCGCAAACACGCACTCAGGGACGTCTATGCAATAGAGCCAGTCACCCCAAAATTCAATCATGGTCATCTTGCCCGATCACTTTCGATCGTAGGGACCATCCGACCAGTATTCGTCACGGCGGCTCAGCGGCACTGGTCTTCGACCCAATCATTGATGGATTCCACCTCACGCGGGTCCTCCTGGATGGTGGCAGCAGCCTCAACCTGCTCTATCAAGACAAAGTCCGCAAGATGGGCATCGATCCTTCAAGGATCAAGCCCACCAAAACTACCTTCAAAGGAGTAATACCTGGTGTAGAGGCTCGCTGCACGGGCTCAATCACATTGGAAGTCGTCTTCGGATTGCTGGACAACTTCTGAAGCGAAGACTTGATCTTTGACATCGTCCCCTTCTGCAGTGGCTATCACGCACTGCTTGGACGAACCACATTCGCTCACTTCAATGCGGTGCTACATTATTCCTATCTCAAGCTTAAGATGCCCGGGCCACATGGTGTCATAACTGTCAACGGAAACATGGAACACTCCCTCCGTACCGAGGAGCACACCGCGGCCCTGGCAGCGGAAGTACAGGGCGGCCTTATCAAGAAGAACATCAATTGGACGGCCAAGCCTCCGGACACTATCAAACGAGTCCGGATTACTCCGCAGCATGACAGTCCGGCTCGTCAGGAGTCGGACTAGCAATTCGGCCTCCATCTCAGTCCCGACCGCACTGCGGCGTACGTACCGTGCATACATAATTACGCGCTAAAAATACCATGGGAAAAGACAGAGGAATAACTCGATCATGGTCCACAATACGGCTCGACCGTATCCGGGCACTCATACTTTCCCTTTTTTCTTTTCATTCTTTTTTCAGGTTTCTTTCCACTGGCCCCTTACGACGGCCTCGTCACTTATCCTTTCGAAGAATCAACACACCAAGGAGGCAAGCAGCATAGACGTGTGGCAGAAACATCTAAATGACCTTTTTGACGATCACTTTGACTGTTTGAAGGTTCCGCACGCAGCTTCGCCTAGGCCTCGGCATGTTAAATAGCCCAGTTGCTTATTGCATTATTTGTACAAATACGCTTTGACGTATTAATAAGATTACAATGGAAACAGTTTGCGGCCCAACATATGTGGCATTTGCTTACTCCTTTATTATACTTAAACTATTTTTATCAATTTCACCCGTACACTTTGGTACGACTTAACCCGCTAGGGGCTCCTTTGAGCTCCATATGTTGGCAACAAGTCCGAACACCTTTTACAGTACAATTCGACACCCTGAATATTGCATTATATGCATCGGCTCCGAATCATTTCTTTGGTCAATAGTTGGGTTGCCCGGCTCCTGTGCTTGCTACCTTACGTTCCGTTTTATCGGCTAGGGTAGTAATGGGAGAACTACTGTGATTGTGTTTCTGTTTCACCTAGATAAACACCTCAATAAAGAAAGCCAAAAACTGACTGTCATGATGCGGCGAGAGCTGGTCAGCTATTCGGTGGCTAAAATCTCTTGCGACTTATTCTGCATTACGCGAAGGATTGACTTCCACCCAATCAGGTGTTTACAGCCCCTAGTCCGGAAAAACAAACAAGGGGCTGCGCCTATACTCCCATTTTATCAAACTCCTATGGCTAAGTGAGGGTGATAAAGCCACAGAGTCCGATTGCCTGGTTCGATGCACTAAACACCTCCTTCAAGGACCAACCGCTTGGGTCAAGTGTGTTTATGTTCCAATCCGAACACCCCCGTACTATCTACATGGGGGCTGAAGCCGACGACTCGCCAACTCTCAGATTTAAATAAACGGCCGCACAGGAAGAAATATTTTCAAAAAACAATAAGAAATATATTACATATAGGCTTTGTTGCATAAACACAAATACATTCATTCAAAGATAATGTCCTTCGCACACTGGCCCGCTACAATGCTGGAACTTTCCAGTATGTCATCGAAATAGTGCTCGGGCATGTGGTGCTCCTTGCCCTCAGGCAGCCCCTCAGTCGCAAGCTTGACGACGTTCATCTTCGCCCACTGCACCTTGATGCGGGCGAAAGCCATCCGCGCACCTTCGATGCAGACCGATCGCTTTATGACATCAAGCCGAGGACATGCATCGAACAACCGCTTCACGAGCCCGAAATGGCTGCTGGGTACGGCTTCGGCAGGCCGTAGACGGATTACTAAATCCCTCATGTCCAATCCGGCCACCCTATGCAGTTCGGAAAGCTATTTCAGCTGATCGCTGAGGGCCACCTGATGCTCTGGCGCAAGGTATTGCGACCATAATAGTTTCTCCAATGAGCTCGCCTCCTTGACTCGAAAAAACTCCGCAGCATTAGCCACACTTCCAGGCCGATCCGCAAACGCTCCTGGAGAACTCCAAATCCGGGTCAGTAAGAGGTACCTTTTCTGCACAAATTTGCTCTGCATAATAAAGGTCTTACCCGCCGCAATTTTCTTGGCCTCCTGGACCTCCCGGAAGGCGCCCTGGGCTTTTACCTAGGCCTCTTGCGTGCTTTGGCGGGCCTTAGCAAGTTGAGACTCTTGGCCCGCAACCTTTCACTCCAAGGACTCGCACTTCTTTACGGCGTCCTTGAGCTCCTGCTGAACCTCCCAGACCCTTGAATCATGTTTTTTGCGGGCGGATTGTTCCCTCTCCGCCCTCTTCTAGGCCTCGCTCAGAGCCTTTTGGAGGGACTCCACCTTGGCCGCAGCTCCTATGAAGCATCATATTAACGTGATCAACGCAAAAAATTCTCCTCATTTTAATGATCCAAATAGGACATTGCATACCTTGCTTGTCCTCAAGCTGTTTCTTGACGCGGCCGAGCTCTTCATCGGCCTGCTCCGGCCTCTTCTTCAATTGGACCACTCCGGCAGAATGGGAGGTCACAGCCAGCATCGACGCCTGCTTATTCATATATACATATATGATTAGTCTCCTGCAAAAATTATTCAATCCTCTGTCCGGAATTTCTTTCTGAACACCGAACAGAGTCTCAGGGGCTACTGCCTGTACTACGGCGTTATTTTTGCATGATTGCATCACGTACCTCAAATCCTATTAGGAGGATGTCACAGGCTTCGGTCAGTCCGCTCTTAGCGGACTGAACCCTCTCAACCACCGTACCCATAAGATACGGTGTTCCTCTACAATGGAAGCACCTTGGAGCGCTTCAAGTAGAGTATCCGGTGCCTTTGGATGGACAGAGGTCACCGGTGGAATAGGTGCAGCTCCTCCTTTCGAAGGAGGCTGCTTACCTGATTCCGGAGCCATACAGGCCTCCGGAATAGTAATCGGCTGGGGGCTGAATTGGGTATGGCCCCTGTCGCCACTCTCTAGGGGGGGTCTGCTCCCCCATGTGTTTGGCGCCCGAGGTTTCACCCTCTGGCACCACCTCGCCGGCCTCATGTACCTCTCCCTGTCATGGGAGGGTCCTTCAGGACAACACTTCAGCGTCATCCGTAGTCTTCGGGGAGAAGGCCGGCGGAAGCAACCCACTGTCCATCTCCTTTGGATCCAACGAATTCCCCGAAGATGAGGATCACTGGAGGTGAGTGAGAGCCGGACTGCAGTGCATGATTCAACATATTAAAACCATGAAGCAAAAAGCTGGATATATATGTGTGTAAGTGCCTTTGAGTACTTACGACCCGGCCAGGGGCTTCTTCCTAGGACGCCACTTAGGGCTGCTATCGGTGTCCGATTCGGCATCGTCCGCAGGGGAGACCCTCCCTTTCTTGGACGCCTCTGCCACCAAATCCGTGGAGGCCGCCCTTTTCTTCCTTCCCCCCTCGGGGGGGGGGGGGGGGGGATTGCTTTCCTCCTCATCATTCTCGGCAGAGGAGGAGTGGGTTTCGGCGTCTTCGGATATTGTGTCCGAAGTGCCTCTACGGCGGAGGCCGCTTCTTGTTTCCTGGCCCTTCTTCTTGGCCTTCTTCTCCGGCGCGTGGTAAGTCGCCGGAACCAGCATCTTTGTCAGGAGCGAGATGGCTGGGTTTTCAGGCAACTAAGCCGAACACTGGATCCGCTCCGCCTTCTTTATCCAGCTCTGAAAAGACAAATGGAGAAACTTAGACATCTTCCGTGAATGCGCAGGAAGAGATACACCTTGAAGTATGAAGAACTCACCGGACTGGCTAGATGGGTCAGGTCGTATCCACGGTCCTCGGACGTCTGCGGCCACATCTAATTGGCCTTGAAAAGCAGCTTCCAGATATCTTCGTGCGTGGAGCCGAAGAACTGTCGCAAGGTCTGGTGCTTGGCCGGATCAAACTCCCACAGATGGCAAGTCCACCTGGAGCACATTGACGAGCTTGATGTTCTTGTCCACCATGCTCTTAACGCGCGCCTGCAGCGCTGATATCTCGTCTGATGACGACCAGTCCAGCCCCCTTTTTTAGCCAGGAAGTAAGCCGCATCGGGGTCCCAGACTTGAGTTCGGGAGCCGCGGCCCAGGTGGTGTCGCGGAGCTTAGTGACACAGAACCATTGCTTCTGCCACCCCTTGACGGTTTCCACAAAGGTGCCAGCGGGCCATGTGACATTGCATAGTGTGCTCACCATGGCACCTCCGCACTCTGCATGCTAACCATCCACCACTTTTGGCTTCACATTGAAGATCTTCAGCCATAATCCGAAGTGGGGTGGGATGCGGAGGAAGGCCTTGCACACGACAAAGAGTTCGGCGCTAGATCGTGGAAATCTAGCCCGTAGTAGAACATGAGTCCACAGACGAAGGGGTGGAGGGGAAATCCTAACCCGTGGATGAAGTGGGGGATGAATACCACCCCCTCCTTGGGCTCCAGGGTGGGGACGATCTACCCCTTGGCCGGAAGCCGGTGGGCGATTCCTTGGGCCAAGGACCCCGCTTCCTGGAGCTCTGTGATGTTCCCCTCCGCGACGAAGGAGGCCATCCACTTGCCTTGCGTTCCGAATCTGGACATGGTTAGAGTGCTTTTTGGAGGTGGAAAGGATGGAAGCTTGGGCGCTGGAGCTCAAGAACAGATGGGCAGAGAGGAAGAGGGCGGGGTGAAAGAATGGATCTTTATCCTCTTATAAAGGCAGCGAATATCAAGCGCCTCCCCACTCGCCTTAAAACTCGCCTATTCCCCAAGGGTCGTGCGGACGGTGCGGTTGGATTACCCACGCCCGTATTGATGAGAATCCCGCGGTAAGGGGACACAATCTCTGCTTCGATAAGACGTGCCAATAAAAACCACACCTCGAAATATGGAGCGGGAGGCTAAAAATGGTTCAAAATAATGACCGGGCATGAACGTAACGTCTCACTACCAAAAGTTGTCAGTAGATGGGACTTGTGAAATATTATACTCTTTGAGGCTATGTGGGGTGCCTGTCTTGTAGAGCTGGACATATCCTCTGTTCAGGGACTACTTTGAAGTATTTGGAGGAGGAACCCGCCTTGCAATGCCTAAGACAATCTGCACGCTGGACACCTCATCATTGAAGCCTAGTTCAGGGGCTACTGAGGGAGTCCTGGATTAAGGGTCGGGCGTCCGGACTATATGACATGGGCCAGACTAATAGGCCTTGAAGATGCAAGATAGAAGACTTCCTCCCGTGTCCGTATGGGACTCTCCTTGGCGTGGAAGGCAAGCTTAGCATGCGGATATGGATATTCCTTTCTCTGTACAACCCTAGCCCCCTCCGTTGTCTATATAAACTGGAGGGTTTTAGTCCGTAGGGGCAATCATAATCATACAGGCTAAACAATTAGGGTTAAGCCATACGATCTCGTGGTAGATCAACTCTTGTAAACCCTATACCCATCAAAGTCAATCAAGCAGGAGTAGGGTATTACCTCCATTGAGAGTGCCCGAACCTGGGTAAAACATCGTGTCCCATGTCTCCTGTTACCATCAATCCTTAGACGCACAGTTCAGGACCCCCTACCCGAGATCTGCTGGTTTTGACATGGGCAATGTCCTTCCGCGAGCCAGCCAACATTTTAGAACACAAAAATGACCAAAATATAATTAATTACGCATGGTCTTGACTTGTTGTGCTCGCACTGGTAGTAGGAACTAGAGGTTTTTCTTCATTTATAACTCTCCTCAAATTTTTTTGGCTTTGAAGTGAATCATGGTTGTGCACATTAACTATGAATGTGCAGATACCTGTGAACATGAGTTTGATGTGGAAGTTGAATTTGGAATGTCGGGCTTGCGCATGAACTATAGCATGCCCAATGCTTCGTCTGTTATTGTTTGGAAAGTAATTGTTGTTATTACATGACCCGAAAAAAATTATTTTGTGCCACATCAGTGGATGCACGGACATCACAACAGGCATGCTGACTGGATAAACATTTGAACCTAGCTATTATGAAGGAAAATTTGTATTGACAACAGTTTTAGATAGCAGGAGACGCCTAGCCTGCTCTGCCTCTGCTAGCTTTATTTCTGGCTTCTTCCATCTCTTCTTTGGCTTGGGTGAAGAGAGCATCTGATTGCTCTTTTTGCTTCTTTAGGAACTCAGCTACATTCTTAAGGGCTGCTGCACGCTTTCTTTCAGCCTTTACTAGAGCCACGAGGACACGAACAACTGACGACTCCACCTGGCTTGTGTGTAATCCAGCATCATCTGGGAATTTGCACCTTGTGTCTAATCTAGCATCATTAGGGAACTAAGCACCTTGTGTGTAATCCAGCCTCATTTTGGAAAGATGATCTTGAGGTTGACCATACTTCCCTCCTCGCAGGAACTGTATCCTGACATGAAGTTACTTCTTTTTTAGATCAATACTCAGAGCAACCTAGATACATTTAGTAGAAGCTAGATAAACAGGACTCGGAGAAGTGAATTCAAAAGGAAAAATATAAAAATAGACTACAAGGTGAGAACACCCACTTCCTACATCAAACTAAAAACAAAAGCATTAGGAAAATTAAGACTCTTCTTATTACACATCGAAGAACACGAGGCTAAGAGAAACAAAAACTACAACATATACACATCGAGGAACACGAGGCTAAACGAAAGTAATTGAAAGGGTGTTACTTACCAAAGCTCGTTTTACAGGTTCGGTGCAGCTCCTCTTTAACTTGCCATGCTCCTTGCAGATGTCCCCAATATCCGGTGTTTGGTCTTCATTGCTCTTCTACATCTTCGCACTCGTGGTTTTAAAATCTCAACATGGCAAGAAAAATATACTACTAGTAATACTCACGCATCTTGTGGGCAACATTAAAGCACTCGTTTGCCATGTTAGAGCATCTCCAACGGAAGCGCAATGCGCGGCCCTTTAAAAAAGTGTTTACAGTGCTGAGATCGAGAAGTAGAGATAGAGAGTAGAGAGTAGAGAGTAGAGGATAGTTCTCAGCATAGATATATCATAGATAGATAAAAAAATTGATAGTTCAACTACTCCTCATCGTCCGGCTCCTACTCGGTGATGTCCTCCTCCGACTTCTCAATGTAGGCGTGAAGATACTGATCGTCGTCGGATTCCCAGGGCGACGCTGCTCCTAGCCTCATGTTGAATTGAGCGTCTACTTTTCACGTACGCTTGTCCTCGCAATAGGCGGCTCGCTCCGCCCTCCTATTCTCCCTCTCTGCCCTCCTTTGCGCGTAGAACTGGCGCTCGTTGATGATGTCCTGCGGGAAGCATTGGCGCCATAGTGCCATGGCTTGCTCGTCCATCTCGGCGATGTCGAGACGGTGCTCCCGCCTCTGGTTGCCGTGACGATCCTTGTCGGTGATAAGCCGCGGCAGAGGCGCGTGCTCCTGCGCCCGCTCCCGCGTCAGCACATTGGGGAAGTTCAATGTTCTATGAGACCACCGGAGGCGCCACGCCGCTGCATCGTACGCGCGGGCGGCCTCATTGGTGGTGTCGAAATTGCCGACGCCGAGGCGCATCCCGCGGAACAGGATCTCGGCGGAGAAGCCGCCGGAGGGGTGCGTGCGGACGCCGCAGTATCCCTAAGTTTCCCGGCAACGCGGTGGCATGGTGGCGCGGCGGCGGAGAGGCGAGAAAGAGCAGGGAGAGAGCGGTGGCGAGGCACAGAGTGGTGAGAGAGCGGTGGCAAGGCATAGAGCGGTGGGAGGGCGTTGGATTTTATAAAGCACGCCGGACGCCGCGCACCAAAACTAGCGTGCGTCCGGCCGCTTTTTCCCGCGTGCACGCGATCCTTTCCCGACGTCCTTGCTATCTCTACTCTCTTCTCTACTGTTATATTTATTTTATATTTTATATTTATCCCTACTTCTCTACTCTCTACTTTTTATCTTTTACTAGCAAGATGCCTGTGCGTTGCACGGAACGTGAAGATGCATTTGTATGAGTAGTTTGTCTTGTGGGAGAAAAGGATGAACGAGGGAAGGCTGTATTTGCAAATGTGGATAGGAGTGCAGGTAAATTATCATAGTTTCCTTCCTATCCATTAGATATAGATCAGATGGCCTATATTCCAGGATGGCAGGCACACCATCATCACCAACTCTGCTTCTTATAAGAGTAGAGAAAAAACAGAGTTGGTGATGATGGTGTGCCTGCCATCCTGCAATATATGCCATCCGATTTATATCCGACGGATAGGAAGGAAACTATGGCAATTTTGTAGAAAGATACCCCTCTCCAGATTTGCAAATAAGGCAATCCCTCGTTCATCTTTTTCTCACACAAGATAAACTACTCATACAAATGCATCTTGATGCATGCAACGCATGGGCATCTTGCTAGTTCTAAAAAACTTTCCATCATTTGCCACACTACTGGTTGAAGGTGAAGAACCTACCCAAGCACAACACGATACAGGAGCGACGCACAATTACAAGTTAATATTCTGTTGGACAATGGAGGCTATAACCAATTACTTTTACGGGAACAATAGCAACCAGGAAATTTGAAGGGCGGGTATGAACAAAATTGGAACTGCACATGTACTGCTTGGAAATTGATGTCAAAGGGGGAGAGAGAGATCACGTCAAAGCTTACTCACTTAAAAAGGGGGAGAGTACTTCATAGGGGGGAGAGAGAGAGATCACATCAAAGCTTACTAACTTAAAAAGGGGGAGATTACTTCAAAGGGGGAGAATGCTTAATCGCATCTAACGGAGAGAGAGACCCCAAATGCTTGGTATTCAAGAGGAGAGAAGTCACATGTGTTTAAGAGGAGAAAGACATGTTAGTTTGTCTTATGTTTATGTGCTCTGATCTGTTTTGCACTGATTTTCTGTACCCTATATCCTCCCATTATCAAATATAAGATTCAGGGGGAGAAAGATATCTAAGGGAAGGAAATCCTGAATTCGTTGCATATCTTTATGCTTGGAGATATGTCTATATCCAATAGGAGTACCTAGTGCTCAGTCTCTACATGTCATCCAAGTCTTGGTACTCTTGTGGTTTGCCGCTTGCTATGTTTAGTAGATATATCTGTGTTATCTAACCTTGTTTACTCAGGCTCATCTCTTCCTAAGCCATCTTAAGAACACAAGGTAAGTATATGCATCTCACCCATGTGCATGATGATCTCTTGCTATTGTACATATTGTTTTCAAGAAGGACTCATGAACATGGAGGTACAATTCCTATATCCACATCATTTGCTCTGATGCATATAGCCAAGATATACATTGCTTGCTCTATTATGATTATGCATTCACATGCTCTTATACTCTGCATTCACTTGATTGCACACGTGTAGGGGGAGCTTATGCATGTTACAAGTCTTTCCACAGAACATCTTATATGCTCTGTGGCATTCAAAAACATTTTTGAAGTCCCAGTTCTAAGCCGTAAAGTATGGTGCACTAAACTATTAAGTAGTCATCATACCGAGCTTTGTCAAACATTCAAAACGTCTGCATTTTCTCCTGCAATAGTTATGTCACCTAGCGGTGCATTAAGGACATAATTCTTCTGTGCAACAATGAGGATAATTCTTAGATCACGGATCCAATCCGCATCATTTCTACTATCATCTCTGAACATAGTTTTCTCTAGGAACATATCATAAATAAAACAGGGAAGCTATACGTGAGCAATTGATCTACAACATAGATATGCAAATACTATCAAGACTACGTTCATGATAAATTAAAGTTCAATTAATCAAATTACTTAAGAACTCCCACTTAGATAGACATCTCTCTAATCATCTAAGTGATCACGTGATCCATATCAACTAAACCATGTCCGATCATCACGTGAGATGGAGTAGTTTTCAATGCTGAACATTACTATGTTGATCATATCTACTATATGATTCACGCTCGACCTTTTGGTCTCAGTGTTCCGAGGCCATATCTGCATATGCTAGGCTCGTCAAGTTTAACCCGAGTATTCTGCATGTGCAAAACTGGCTTGCACCTGTTGTATGTGAACGTAGAGCTTATCACACCTGCTCATCACTTGGTGTCTCGGCACGACGAACTGTAGCAACGGTGCATACTCAGGGAGAACACTTATACCTTGAAATTCAGTGAGAGATCATCTTATAATGCTACCGTCGAACTAAGAAAAATAAGATGCATAAAGAATAAACATCACATGCAATCAATATAAGTGATATGATATGGCCATCATCATCTTGTGCTTTCGATCTCCATCTCCAAAGCACCGTCATGATCACCATTGTCACCGTCTGGACACCTTGATCTCCACCGAAGCATTGTTTTCATCTCGTCAACTATTGCTTCTACGACTATCGCTACCGCTTAGTGATAAAGTAAAGCAATTACATGGCGATTGCATTTCATACAATAAAGCGACAACCATATGGTCCTGCGAGTTGCCGATAACTGTGTTACAAAACATGATCATCTCATACAATAAAATTTAGCATCTTTTCTTGACCATATCACATCACAACATGCCCTACAAAAACAAGTTAGACACCCTCTACTTTGTACTTGCAAGTTTTACATGGCTGCTACAGGCTGAGCAAGAACAGTTCTTACCTACGCATCAAAAACCACAACGCGGTATAGTGATTGCTTTTTGATCTTCAGAAAGAACCCTGTTCATGGAATCCGATTCAACTAAAGTTGGAGAAGCTGACACTCACCAGCCACCTGTGTGCGAAGCACGTCGGTAGAACCAGTCTCGCCTAAGCGTACGCGTAATGTCAGTCTGGGATGCTTCATCCAACAATACCGCCGAATCAAGAATCAACTAGTGACGGCAAGCAATATGTATATAGCCACGCCCACAACTCCTTTATGTTCTACTCGTGCATATAACATCTACCCATAACCCTGGCTCGGATGCCACTATAGGGGAACGCAGTAATTTCAAAAAATTCCTACGCACACGCAAGATCATGGTGATGCATAGCAACGAGAGGGGAAGAGTGTTGTCCACGTACCCTCGTAGACCATAAGCGGAAGCGTTATGACAACGCGGTTCATGTAGTCGTATGTCTTCGCGATCGACCGATTCTAGTACCGAATGTACGACACCTCCACAATCTGCACACCTTCGGCTTATTGACGTCCCACGAACTCACGATCCAGCATAGTGTCGAGGGAGAGTTTCGTCAGCACGACAACGTGATGACGGTGATGATGATGCTACAGGAATAGAGCTTCGCCTAAGCACCGCTACGATACGACCGAGGTGGATTATGGCAGAGGGGGGCACCACACACGGCTGGAAACAATCAACTTGTGTGTTCTAGGGTGCCCCTCTCCCTCCTTATATAAGGAGAAAGGGGGGAGGCCAGCCGACCCTAGTGGCGCGCCAAGGGAGGAGGAATCCACCTCCTAGTAGGAGTAAGATTCCTCCTTTCCTAGTTCTACTAGGAGGAGAAGGGGAAGGAAGGAAGGGAGAGGAAGAGGAAGAGGAGAAGGAAAGGGGTGGCGCGGCTGCCCCTTGTGGGCTGCCATCCCTCTTCCCTATGGCCCATGAAGGCCCAGCGATCCCTGCGGGGTGCGGGGGGGGGGGGGAGGGGGGGGGGTCCAGTAACCCTCTAGCACTCCGGTTTTCTCTGAAATCACTCGGAACACATCCGATGTCCGAATATAGCCGTCCAATATATCAATCTTTGTGTATCGACCATTTCGGGACTCCTCGTCATGTCCGTGATCATATTAGGGACTCCGAACTACCTTCAGTACATCAAAACACATAAACTCATAATACCGATCGTCACCGAACGTTAAGCGTGCGGACCCTACGGGTTCGAGAACTATGTAGACATGACCGAGACACGTCTCTGGTCAATAACCAATAGCGGAACCTGGATGTTCATATTGGATCCCACATATTCTACGAAGATCTTTATCTGTCAAACCGCACAACGATATATGTTGTTCCCTTTGTCATCGGTATGTTACTTGCCCGAGATTCGATCGTTGGTATCCCAATACCTAGTTCAATCTCGTTACTGGCAAGTCTCTTTACTCGTTCCGTAATGCATCATCCTGCAACTAACTCATTAGTCACATTGCTTGCAAGGCTTATAGTGATGTGCATTACCGAGAGGGCCCAGAGATACCTCTCCGATACTCGGAGTGACAAATCCTAATCTCGATCTATGCCAACAAAACAAACACCATCAGAGACACCTATAGAGCATCTTTATAGTCACCCAGTTACGCTGTGACGTGTGATAGCACACAAAGTGTTCCTCCGGTATTCGGGAGTTGCATGATCTCATAGTCATAGGAACATGTATAAGTTATGAAGAAAGCAATAGCAATTGATGGGTCAAGTCAATCACATCATTCTCTAATGATGTGATCCTATTAATCAATTGACAACTCATGTCTATTGTCAGGAAACATAACCATTCCGGTTAATACAATTCTAGCATGAATAATAAAAATTTATCAAGATATAAGGAAATATAAATAATAACTTTATTATTGCCTCTAGGGCATATTTCCTTCAACTCCATCTTAGAGAAGCTTTACCTCAAGTCATGGGTCAAAGCAACTCAACAAGATGCGAATACATCAAATTCTTAAACGAAAAATGGTAACCCCATTTTGAGCTTAAATGATGAGTATGACCTACGATCAAGTGTTCTCACTTGACTCCTCAGTCAATATACTCTAACATAGGTGACTTTGTCGCCGACCAATTCTAGATGAAGTTCTCTAGTGTTTATCTGTGTTCTTGCATTTGTCTCTTGCATATTCGTTTCCCTTCTTTTATCAAAAAAACCTTCATCTAGATTACATTTTGTTTCCTTGTTCTGCATCCCCTGCATCAAATTCATTGCAAATCCTTCCGTTTATTCCTTGCAAACCTTTGTGATATCTTACTTGCCTAGTGAGTTGAGGTGACAAAATGTTGTCCCTATGTTAAACTCGGTGCCACCGAAGAATACAACTCGGTGCTACCGATTTCAGTGCTGGGAAGACAATTTGCCACTTTCATCCTGCATTTTTTGTCTCCAGCTCCACTAAATGATTCTTGTCCTCTACCAGCATCACACTCTAAATGCTTGTTTGCTCTGTGAATCAAGGACCAAACCTAATTTGACTCACAATCCATAAGATCCCTTCTTGGAAATTGATGTCAAAGG
Organism: Triticum urartu; assembly: GCF_003073215.2. Lineage (NCBI taxonomy): Eukaryota > Viridiplantae > Streptophyta > Magnoliopsida > Poales > Poaceae > Triticum > Triticum urartu. Next base: position 375,254,188 of record NC_053028.1, on the reverse strand, counting down.
GGGAGAGAGAGATCACATCAAAGCTTACTCACTTAAAAAGGGCGAGAGTACTTCAAAGGGGGAAAATGCTTAATCACATCTAACGAAGAGAGAGACCCCAGATGCTTGGTATTCAAGAGGAGAGAAGTCACATGTCTTTAAGAGGGGAAAGCCATGTTAGTTTGTCTTATGTTTCTGTGCTCTGATCTATTTTTCTCTGATTTTCTGTTCCCTATATTCTCCCATTATCAGATATAAGATTCAGGGGGAGAAAGACATCAAAGGGAAGGAAATCTTGAATTTGTTTCATATCTTTATCCTTGGAGACATGTATATATCCAATAGGAGTACCTATTACTCATTCTCTACATGTCATCCTAGTCTTGGTACTCTTGTGGTTTGCCGTTTGCTATGTTTACTAGATTTACTTGTGTTATCTAACCTTGTTTACTCAGGTTCATCTCTTCCTAAGCCAGCTTAAGACCACAAGGTAAGTATATCCATCTCACCCATGTGCATGATGATCTCTTACTATTGTACATATTGTTTGCAAGAAGGACTCATGAACATGGAGGTACAATTCCTATATCCACATCATTTGCTCTGATGCATATAGCTAAGATACATGTAACTCATTTCTTGCTCTATCATGATTATGCATTCACATGCTCTTATACTCTACATTGACATGATTGCACACGTGTAGGGGGAGCTTATGCATGTTACAAGTCTTTCCAAAGCTTTATCTACTATTCTTTACATCTTTATCTAAAGCTTTGATGTATGTTGTCATCAATTACAAAAAAGGGGGAGATTGAAAGCACAAGTGCTCCCTTCGTGGTTTTGGTAATTAATGTCAACATATCTCTTGTTGTACTAATATTTTTATCTAGTATATTTTAGACAAGTTCAACAAATGGAGTGGCGTGGACCAGAGGATATGGAACCCCTGCAAGATGCTAAGAACAAAGGATTGGCTCAAGCTCAAAAGCTCAAGAGTCTACATAAAGCTCAAGACTCTACATTTTCATTTTAGTGATCCAAGATCACATTGAGTCCATAGGAAAGCCAATACTATTAAAAGGGGATGAGGTGTTGCTTAATCGCTTGCTTGCTCAAAGTGCTTAGTGATATGCTCCAAAGCCCTCAACCACTTTTCCATATCCACATATGTCCCAAACCAAAAGTCAAACTCGGCCCCACCGATTTGTTCTATCCGGCGCCACCGAGTTCACTTGACATAGCCATTGCCAGAAACCCTAATCAACTTGTTCTCGCCGATGGGATCTCGGTCTCACCGAGATGGACTTGCAAACTCTCTATTGCCTATCGCAATTATTTCTGTCCCACCGAGAAAGTCACAATGGTCCTACCGAGTTTGCTTGACCAACTCTCTATTTTTCTTATTAACAAAACCGGTCCCACCAAGTTTATGTAACCGATCAAACCGAGATGAGGTTTTACCATAACCATAGCACGTCGGTCCCACCTATCGGCGTTCTGGGAACAGGGGTCCCCAGACTTGCCTTCCCGCGGCCCACGACATGGCTCCACAAGCGGCCCCGTACGACCCATCTTCACCAGCAAACATTCAAGATCCTCGCGAGGGGCCAAGCCTCGCGAGGCGGACGACGCAAGACCTCCTCAGGGGCGGCCTCACCAGGATGGCTCGCGAGGGGCACCTCACGAGGTTCCTGTGACGCAAGCCATGACGACTGGAGCCAGGCGGGCGCCAGCGCGCAGTGTCCTCGTTTCCTCTTTGGTGCTAAAGGGGCAAGCGCAGCCGAGGAGTCCCGAGGCATCAGGCAAAGGTTTCCATATCAGTGCAACAAGACCAAGACCAGCAGGACGGCAGGACGGAGGTCACCGTGGAGCCCAAGACGGCGTCACCACCAGATCCTTTGGCAGGCGAAGACTACTTTTGTCAGGATGGCTTGTACTAGTTGTCTCCCTTCGAGTTTGGCCATTGTGGGATTCCTTCTCGCTCAATATTTGGAAAGAGGACCAGGGCCTCTATAAATAGGACTAGCCACCACCATAGGAGGAGAGGGGGATTCAGACCTAGATCGTATCCATAGCACCCCAACCACTGAAGTTCACCAAGCTAAAGAACACCTCTCCTCGCGAGGCTGTTCTTCCCTTGTAACTGTTCGTCCTCAGCCCAAGAGGCAATCCACCACACCACACGGGAGTATGGTATTACACCACAACGGTGGCCCAAACCAGTGTTCGAACCTCAAGGGTTTTGCCGAAACCCAAAATCCGACATTTGGCGCGCCAGGTAGGGGTGCGCCGAAGCTTCATCTTCGTCGATCTGCGTTTCACCACTCCGCCAAGCTCATGGCCGACGCTCGCCGGGCCCGTGCTGAGTGCCGGGCCGCTCTCGCCACCCGTGTTGCTTAGACAGCCCCTGTCGGTGGACCTCCCTGTCGTTCTCTGTCACCTGCCACCAACACCGCCACCGGCCGGGCGGCGAACGAGCAGCAAGCCTCTTCACTGCACCCCTCTGTGTGGCGGGACGGTCGCACTACCACCCCGTCGCTAACTTCGGCCGTCTCATTGTCTCACGCTCGCCGTCCCCCACGGACACACAGGCCGCGGTGCTCATGGAAAGCGAGCTCCTGCGCTACCACCCGGCCGACGACCTCTACGACGACTGGTTGGACCGCATCTCCTAGCTCGTCAGCACCGCGGGGGGCTCTCCTGCACCATCCCTCTCACTGCCTCGCCCGCCCCCGGCTGAGGGCGATGTGGCTCATGGAGCGCCTCCGCCCCCTCATCACCAAGATGGCGCCCTCGCGCCAAGGTGCGCGGCTCATGGAGCGCCTCAGCCTCCCCCGCATCAAGACGACGTCCTCGCTCCAAGATGTGCGGCCCAGCGGCGTGATCCGCCGTGCCGTGTGCCCGCGCACGAAGAAAGAAGTTGCCAGGAGGTTCCTCGTACGCAAGAAGATGCTCGAGCGCTTCCAGCACCACCACGTCAGGATCGCTTGCTGCGGCAGGGCCATGTGCCACTTGCCGCGGCGGCACAGGGACGCCAAGTTCAAGCTCCACCGCCACGACGGGCCCTGGTGGCCATGGCGGGCTGCCGCGCCTTCACTCCTGAGCTACGTAGCATCGTCTGGCCGGGCAAGGTCAAGCCAGATCTGCCTCCTCGCTACGACGGCACCCCCGCCCCTGCGGAGTTTTTGCAGCTCTACGAGCTGAGCATCGAGGCGGCCAACGGCGACGAAAGGTCATGGAAAACGTGTTTCCCATGGCTCTCAAGGACGGCGCCCGCTCATGGCTCCTGAACCTGCCCCTAGTCTCAATTTCCTCCTGGGATGAGATGTGCAACCACTTCATCGCCAACTTCTAGGGCACTCGTGACCGCCCCCCAGTCGCGTGTGACCTGCACCGAATCAAGCAACAACCGGTAGTGCAGAAGTACACCCAACGCTTCAACAGCGCTCTTATCAAGATCCCCAAGGTGACGGACGAGGCCATCAGCTCAGTGTTTTCCGATGGCGTCCACGACGTCAAGATGAAGGAGGAGCTCGCCATCCATGAGGAGCTATGCACAACCTTGGAAGTGTTCAACATAGCAACCAAGTGTGCAAGGGCTGAGGAGGGGCGTCTCTCCCTCCTCGAGTTCCCTGCTGCGGATCCAGAGGAGAAGAACGCCAAGGTCAAGGACATGAAGCGCAAAGGGGTGGCCATACTCGCAGCAGAACCGGGCACCAAGCGCGGCCGAGATCTTCCCGAGTCGTCCAAGGGAAGCCGTACATTCTGTGCCTTCCACAACATGCGCACGCACAACAACAACGATTGTCAAGAGCCGAGGGCCATTCGAGACGGACGCTTCAGTTGACGCCCCGAGCGCAATGACCGGGGCTACGGCCGAGGAGGTGGACGAGGTGGAGGACGTTGGGACGACCGTGGGCCCTGCCAAAAGTGGCACGACCAGCCTCGCGAGGATCGTTGGCAGGACCAGCCTCGTGAGGGTGCCTGGAGGGACCAGCCTCGTGAGAATCGTCCTCAGGGCAACCCTGGTCTCCCTCCGCTGCCGCTGCCACCAAGAAGGAACGACGGCCATCAATAGGATGAAGGGTCTAGGGGCTTCCAGGAGCCGCGCACCATCGCCTGCATCTTGGGTGGCGCTCAGGCACCAGCCTCCCAGCGCGGCTTCAAGCAGTTCTCCCGCGAAGTGAATGCAGCCCTCCCTAGGCTTGAGGCTACGCGCCCGCTCAGGTGGTCCAAGTACGCCATCACCTTTAGCTCGGTAGACCAGCTCAAATGCGCGGCAACCGTCGGCGTCCTCCCGATGCTCTGTTCACCCATCATCAGCAATGTCCAAGTCACCAAGACCCTCATCAACGATGGCACAGGACTCAGTGTCTTGTCTGTCGAGACGTTCGACATCCTTCAAGTGCCATACGATCAGCTCCAGCCCACCAAACCTTTCTCAGGAGTGATAGACGCCTCCACCATCCCGATAGGGCAAGTTCGCCTCCCTGTCACCTTCGGTCAGCGCGACAACTACCACACTGAGCTCATTGACTTCGACGTCGCCCACATCTACCTGCCGTACAATGCCATCCTCGGGTACCCAGCACTAGCCAAATTCATGGCAGTCACCCACCATGGCTACAACATCCTAAAGATGTCGGGAAGCGGCAAAATCATCACGGTCCCTTGTGAAGAAAGAGACGCGGTGTGCTCCCTCGAGCACGCCTTCCAAGCCGCAACAATCGAAGACCCTGACAGCGCGGGTGCATAGTACCCTCCTGAGGCCAACCCCAAGAAGAAGAAGCAGCTAATCCGCATTGAGACTCAAGGGAGCGGCACCTCCAGCGGCACCACTTTAGGATCCGCGCTAGCGCCTGGGGCGCCTCCTTCCTCGGATCGGGAGGCGTGCCCGGCGCCCTCGTCGGGCAGGGCTCGGGGGCTCTCTTCTGGAGGGCCTCAGACCTGGCCAACATCACGAGGGAGGCGCTCGGGCACCGCGTGAAGGTGTGCTTCGCGGCATGTTTCCCTCAGGAGGACACCGGGCGAGGAGCGCCCGACGCTCAGGAGTTCATCACCAAGGCATCTCATGAGTTTCAGGAAGCAAGAGCAATACACGGCGATCGCCGCCCACCTGGCATTGCTCCCCACCCAGGCGAGGGTGGTGAGCTGCGCATCTGCATCGACATCCTAGGGCTCAACACGGCTGCATTTCAGGAGCGCTTATCGCCTTCGCGTGCTGGCCGGTGTGAGGGCCTGCCTCACAACTACGTTCGCATGCCGTTCGGTCTGCCGAGCATGGCTGCCGCCTTCCAGCGCAATATGCGGAGCATCCTGGCAGGTCAGGAGGCCAGGCAGCACGCGGTCCTGGCGGATATGGAGACGGCCCTCCGGAGGATAACTGAGCCTCTAGAGCCTCCCGAGGTTCAGGGCCTCGACGGCTCATGAGAAGCGACTTCTTCGCTACGTGTCTTCAACTACCCCAACACTCCTTCGGCAACCAAACCAGGTGACATTTTTCCAAGTTCATTCAGCTGGGAGCGCCCCCTGGGCTGCATCATCCCTAGGCCACGTGGGTCCATCCTTGCGGCACGTATCCGCTTGCATCTTCAGTACACTCTGCTGGGAGCGCCCCTCGAGCAGCATTAACCCTAGGCCGCTCGGGTCCAACCCAGTGGCATGTATCATTCTCGCATTTACCTAAGCTAGTTGCTTTTCATGCGTAATCTATCTATGGATATCACCTGCTCGATCGTCACCCACCATGGGAGCCGCGCACCGATTGTCTTTCTTCAGGATCCTTCGCATAAGAAGGCTAGGCACGGCGTCTGTGCTCGGGCCCGTCCCTGCAGCATCGATAAATCCAACGGCTGAGCTCTGTCTGGTGGGCCGGCCCCGTTCACGTCACCTCCTGGGGTCGTTGGTGCTTGACCTTCTCGTGCGATAGCCTCAGGAAATCCGTTCGGCGCAGGTTGTCTAACCATCTCGCAGGAACGCCACAGCCATCAAGAATCAAGACCAGGCACAACCTGCCTTGAGGTAGGGCCTCATGAGTCCTGTGCTGGCTCACGAGTGCCCAGATACACCTCGTCTAGCCTTGTCGTGCAAGCAACGTGTCAGGGCAGGGCTGTACACGCCCCGGGGGCTCTCCGTAGTAGGGAGTACCTTCCCACATGCCAACGACGGACCAGCAATCACCGTGGCGATTTGCGCCCCTCCTCGCGCTAACCTGCAGGAACTTCCCGAGGACTACAGGGGGTGGTACCACGGACTCTCTCTCTTCTCCTATGCAATCCACTTGCGCATTAAAAGGGGGGCTCCTGAGCATCACGACTCAGGAACTCTTACTGGCTGTCCAGCCCTCACCCCCTGGCCTTGACCACGGCATCGTGATCTGGCATACCAGCGGCGGCTGAGCTCGCTCGAGGGCCGAGACCTAAGGATGTAGAGAAGCAAGAAGAGTATGGAAAAGAGGGTGAGGGCCGCACGGGCCGAACCTAGCTTCCCAGCAGCGGCTGACGCCCAGGTCTAGCGCGACATGAGAAACCGGCTCCGGAACGCCAAGATAAGTTTTGTACCTGGACCGACCCAGCTCTGCGGCATAACATTCTCGCCTTTTTGCTGCCCTGCTGCAGCAACGTCGCCTCCCTCTCCCATCCTCAGGTAGCTGCTTGCACGCTAAAGGGGACCTCTTGAGCATCGTGTCTCAGGAGCTCTTACTGGACCCCGGGCCGCTCACCTCCTGGCCTTGACCACGACATCGCAACCTAGCCTACCAGCAACGGCTGCAGCCTGCCTGGGGACCGGGACCTGTCAGCGTAGAGCACCAAGCTGCCACGGGATTGGAAAGGGGAGACCGAGCCTCAGTAGGACGTGCGCTCACAAATTTTCACAATAAGGATAATATCAATAAAAGACATTACAGACACTTTACACACCCCCACGGGGTCTGTTTCGATTCCTCGCTGGGAACAAAAGGAAGGGAATTCCTAGGAGCTCTATCTACACGCGCCGGACGTTGCCGACACCATCATCAATAGTGGGCCACGGAAGGCCAGCGCCAACCCCATCCAGATCAGCGACGGCAGCGGCCGGACGCGGTGGCCTTGGTCCGGGCCCGGCAGGAGCTTGGGGGCACGTAGCTATCGTCGCTCATCTCTTGAGACTCGACAAGCTCGGGAGAGTCGCTGGACCACCAGGAGTCACCACTGTCGCTGGAGGAGCTGCGGGCGAGGCCAGCGGCAGGCCCGGTGCCAGCCGCTGCGCCGTCCTGGCGACTCCCTTCAGGGCGGCACTCCAAGCGGCGGCCTTCCTCGTCGAAGACCTTGAAGAATAGCATGGAGGCGCCATCATACTTGAAGTGGATGGCAAGGGCACCGTACGCACAGCAGACTCGGGCGACCTCGCCCCAGCCTCGAGTCATGAAGATCCTCCCAGGGGCGACGACTTCAACCTCCGCTCTAGTCGCCGGGGCGTCGCAGTCAGCGTGCTGCAGCCAAAGCTCGAGAGGACCACTCGGCGGTGAAGAACTGCGGGAGGCGAATCCAAGTTCTCGGAGGCATCGCCACCGGCAGCACGAACTCGCGCGAGGAGTCTGCGGCATGGACCCCTGGGGCGACGACGTGCGTCTCCGCGGCACGGCGACCACAGCCCTGGCGCAGGTAGCGGTGCTCGTCGCTCCTCCCTCCGGAACCCTCGGCGCGAGCGTACAAGGGCAACGGGTACCCAGGAGGTGGCCTCTCGTACCACGGCTGCGACACTACCGGCCTCATGACCATCTTGCGACGATGGGACCTCCTCTTTCGGCGGGAGTAGCTCGGGCTCATTGAGGGGAGTCTTGCCTTCCTCCGCGGCCGAGAACCTCCGTATCGGTGCTATGACCGCACTAACGAGTAGTGGAGCAGGGAAGAAGAAGAAGCGAGAGAATCCAGGAAGAGACGGGTGACGTGGGCTCCACCCCCCACTTCCCATTTATAGCCGGGAGTAGGCCAATAGCCGGCCTCCGCGATCTAAGGTAATAATGATATTTTTTCTGCATGCAGCAAGGACCCGTCAAGTCAGGCAGTTGCCGAGGTAGCATGGGGAAGCGGAGACGCCCACGACCAATCAGTCGCCACGCGCCAACCGCGGCCGTAGGCTGATGGGGCCCGCGGCTCTCTGTGCTTGCCCTTTGGCTTCGCCTTGAAGCCAAGCCCGAGCGCGCCTTTGGCCCAGGGGCTACTGTCGGCGTTCTGGGAACGGGGGTCCCTAGACATGCCTGCCTACGACCTACAGCGTGGCTCTACCAGCGGTCCCGTACGACCCATCTTCACGAGCAAACATTCAAGACCCTCGCGAGGGGCCAAGCCTCGCGAGGTGGACGATGAAACACCTCCTCAAGGGTGGCCTCACTAGGCTGGCTCATGAGGGGCGCAGAGATCAAGGCGAGGGGCACCTCACGAGGTTCCTGTGACACAAGCCATGCCGACTGGAGCCAGGCGGGCGCCAGCGCACACAATGTCCTCGTTTCCTCTTTGGTGCTAAAGGGGCAATCGCAAACGAGGAGTCCCGAGGCATCATGCAAAGGTTTCCATATCGGTGCAACAAGACCAAGACCAGCAGGACGACGGGACGGAGGTCACCGTGGAGCCCAAGACAGCGTCACCACCAGATCCTTTGGCAGGCGAAGACTACTTTTGTCAGGATGGCTTGTACTAGTTGTCTTCCTTCGAATTTGGCCGTTGTGGGATTCCTTCCCGCTCAATATTTGGGAAGAGGACCAGGGCCTCTATAAATAGGACTAGCCACCACCATAGGAGGAGAGGGGGATTCAGACCTAGATCATATCCATAGCACCCCAACCACTGAAGTTCACCAAGCACAAGAACACCTCTCCTCGCGAGGCTGTTCTTCCCTTGTAACTGTTCATCCTCATCCCAAGAGGCAATCCACCACACCACACTGGAGTAGGGTATTACACCACAACAGTGGCCCGAGCCAGTATAAATCTTGTGTCTCATGTTCTTTGGGTTCGTCGAGCTAGGCCGTGAGATCGTAGAGTGTGCGAGCTAGAGAGAGGGAGAGATCTTTGTGCTCACCCAAGTGTTCGAACCTCAAGGATTTTGCCGGAACCCGAAGTCCGAGACCACCAAGTTGACCATATCGGTCCCACTGAAAAACCTAACGTTCACATTTTGAACTGAATCAGTATCACCGAGTTTTCAGATTCGGTCCCACCGAGCTTAGTAAATTGTGTATAACAGTTAGATTCTGTGTGAAGGCTATATATACCCCTCCACCCTTCCTTCATTAGTAAAGAGAGCCATCAGAACGTGCCTACACTTCAGCATTCATTTTCCGAGAGAGAATCACCTACTCATGTGTTGAGACCAAGATATTCCATTCCAGCCATATGAATCTTGATCTCTAGCCTTCCCCAAGTTGCTTTCCACTCAAATCATCTTTCCACCAAATCCAAATCAGTGAGAGAGAGTTGAGTGTTGGGGAAACTATCATTTGAAGCACAAGAGCAAGGAGTTCATCATCAACACACCATATATTACCTTTTGGAGAGTAGTGTCTCCTAGATTGGTTAGGTGTCACTTGGGAGCCTCCGCCAAGATTGTGGAGTTGAACCAAGGTGTTTGTACGGGCAAGGAGATCGCCTACTTCGTGAGGATCTACCCTAGTGAGGCAAGTCCTTCGTGGGCGCTGGCCATGGTGGGATAGACAAGGTTGCTTCTTCGTGGACCCTTCGTGGGTGGAGCCCTCCGTGGGCTCGCGCAACTGTTACCCATCGTGGGTTGAAGTCTCCATCAACATGGATGTACGATAGTACTACCTATCGAAACCACGCAAAAAATCTCCGTGTCTCCAATTGTGTTTGCACACTCCAATCCCATCCCTTTACTTTCTTGCAAATTGCATGCTTTACTTTCCGCTGCTTATATACTCTTGCCATGCTTGCTTGAATGTATTGTGAATGTTTAAACTTGTCATAAAACTCCACCTTAACTTGAAGAAATTAAAAACTGCTACTTTTCTTTGTTAAGAGTCCATTCATCCCCTCTAGACACCTCTTCTTGATCCTTTCACCTCAAAATTTTGTGACACTGAACTCCTCGTATGGCGTGCTGGGTGATTAGGCTAAGCAACTAGCGAGTAGTACTAGTAACTACTACTACTCCCTCCGTTTTTATTAACTTTGCATATTAGGTTTGACCGAAGTCAAACTTTCTAAAGTTTGACCAAGTTTATAGAAAAATATAAACATTTACCATAAAAAATATGTTATGATGTGAAAGTACATTCAATAATGAATGTAATGGTATTTATTTGTTATTGTATATGTTAATATTTTTGTTATAAACTTTCTCAGAGTTTACAAAACTTGACTTTGACCAATGCTAATACGCGGACTTAAATAAAAACGGAGGGAGTACACATTTGTTTTCTTAGTTTGTAGTGAATTAATAATTTTTTGTAATTGTGAAATAAATATATTAGGCTACTGACTTCGAATGTAATGGTCTATACAATTCAATAGTTACAATCATTGTTGAATTCCAAGATGTATATGAGGTCTATAGTACTTCACAATATGCTCAAACTCACATAATCCCTGTCAAAGGAGAATCTAAATGCATTTCATAGTTATTACTTTGTAGGATGCAACAAAACCAACCATAACTCTACATCATCCATTATAAAAGCAACATTTTGAACTCATCCCAATGTGTGAATGAAACGTGATGATAGTGCTTGCGAAGATGGACGAGATAGGGCGGGAAAGATTGTATGTATGTGGAAGAGAGAGTAGGAGACAAACCTAATGAGACAGAGCGAGATAGAGAGAGAAAGAGAGAGGAATAAGTTAGGTCTGTGAGAAAGATGGAGACATGCAATATACGTGAGATGCGTGTGCATCCGGATTCTGTACACGTGGAAGGAGAAGAGACAACAAGTTTGATGAGAGAGCTGGAAAAAAATGGACGAGAGGGGAAGGATCTCGTGGGTTGAGGGATTGATAATTTTTTATGGGGGAGAGAGGGATTGATAATTTTGTGCGGGAGAGGGGGGGAGTAAGTCAGCCGTCATCACATCATCCTGCTTCCAAATGGCCCCGCATTCTCTAGTGCAGTGTGGTCGCCGTCTTCGATCTCCTTGATGCCCTCTTTGAAGATTGAGGTGTTGTGCATGCTAGGGTGCAGAGAAGCACAAGCGAGAGTGGTCGCCATATAAACTTGGATGGGGATGAATTGTGTGCTCGGGGGAGGGGGTGTGTCTGTGTGTGTGGTGTGTGTGTGTGTGTGTGTCAGATATTGAGAGAAATCAAACCTATGGAGAGAAATGTGTGTGTATGTGACGGAAAGCTACATGCTAAATAGGGTTTTCACAAAGAGATTGTGCGTGCGAGATAGGGAGCGATGTGCGGGCCTTGAGGTAGGCAGGGGCCGAGTGAGGTGTCAAAATGTGTGCGTTGATGCATGAATATCGAGGGACGAATAAATCGAGAGAGATGGTTGTTGGGTTACAGATGCTCCCCTCTCTCTCACACACACACAAGTAAAATACAAAACCGTTCTCTCATGTATACACAATGTATTGGCACCTGTCTATGTCTCACCCATGCATGATCACTTGCACATTCACGCCTATCTATGTCTCTATCACACGCACATCGTCTCCACATTTCCCTTCGGTCAGAACACACATATGGACACATACACACGTTCTCTCTCAGTCACACACACACAAAATTATTATTAAAAAAACTAGGGCGCACCTAAAACGTCCAAATCCAAATAAACACGAACTGGAGCTAAATTCAAATATATGGAAATATTATAGCGTAAAGAACTTTTCCTGGAAAAAAGTTGAGTGATATTCGAGGATTGTTTTCACATACACAAAAAGGTTCGGTGGATGTCCTTCGAGAGCGACACAGTGGCACACCGTTCGATCGACAGTGTGGCCACGGTTCATGCGCTTGCACATGATTCCGTATCGTGGTTGTGGTAACTAATATAAGCGCTTCCTCATTCTAATGTTTATGTGTACTAGTATGGTTTTCTTTTACGTTTGACCAACCCTATATAAAACTAAACTAAGCTACCATAAGCGCACTCATCAATATCCCGCCGCCACCGTTGCTCATGCCGGCGCCCGCCTGCTCCGGCCAACAATTTCTTGCCCATCACTGCCGTGTCACCGCCATCCCTGTGCCATGAAGCCGAAGGCTCACCAGCTCACGTCGTCTGCAGTCCCTCCTCGCGATACCTACGCACTGCCAAGCACGTGAGCAGCTGGTGGAGCCACGTCTATGCACGAAGCGTACAAATAGGAGGACGAGCGCGTGCTCCAGCACGCCCGCGAGTAGGAACTAGTGTGTCATTGTCGTCTCCGCCCGCATGGAGGAGGCGCGCATGGTGGCTGTCGCAGCAGAAGCCGGTCGTGCCCGCGCCGAGCTCGCAAACCGGGTGCGGACGTGGAATCTACCTTCGAGATCTTGAATGCAACGTGGATCCTGCAATCTGAAGGAGCAATTTGGGCCAGTCTGCTCTTGTGAGCTGTTGGATGCAACATGGATGGCTAGAAGGGCTTCTTCAACCTTCGAAATTGATGCACTGTTCATCTTCCCAGCCCGCCACATGCCTAACCGCCTGCCACCACCGCCCCGCCCCCCCCTGAATAGTCTGCCCCCGCCCCTGCTCCCCCCCCCCCCGCCATCCATTTAACCCCGGGCACGATCCATTTTTCCGCTGAACTGCATTCCACACCCAACACACATAAGATAGATCATGGGCACCATGCCACCCTAATATAGATACTGGGGTAGCTTCTCTGCCGTCTTCTTCCTTCGCTCCGTCAAACTTCTTTCACAAATCGACTGACCCAAATTATACTACTAGTACGAACATATTAAGTATAGTAGGAACACGAAGATACGAGCAGTAGTACTGTCGGGGATATACCCCGCAGCGTAAACCGGCCGGAAGTATAAACCGGCCGGACTTGGCGGCTTACTTGAGACCCGGCTGACACTTGGCGATTCACTGGCGACCCGCCCTAACTTGGCGGTTTACAAGCAACCCGCCTGAACATTATGACTCACTGGTAACCCGGCGGGCGGGACAGACGGATGACAAGGCCCAAGGCCCAGAAGGCCGGTTTATGCTAATGGTGGGCCGGTTTAATAGAAAAGGTGTATTTCCCTTACAAGGAGTCAAGACCCGGACTTATATCTGGTTTGTATTAGAAGATAGACTAGTCCTAATCCTAATAGGACTCCACATGTAACCCGCTCCTTCAACATATATAAGAAGGGGCAGGGCTCCCCAAAAGGGAGAAGAGGGACAAGTTGGACAAGTTAGGTTTAGACAATAGCTCTCGAGATAGAGCACACTTGTAACTATGATCATCATCATCAATATCAATGAAGCAGGATGTAGGCTTTTACCTCCACCGTGAGGTGCCGAACCTAGGTAAAACATCGCGTCTCTCGTCCCGCTCAACCCCTCTCAAGCTACCACATAGATGCGTTGGCCTCGCGACTAAGTCCTACACTAGGACATCTGCCGTGACAAATCCACGACAGTTGGCCCCCACCGTGGGGCCTACCGTGGGGCTCGAGCACGGCGGTGTTGTGTTTTTGGAGGGATCTATCTCAGGGATCGAGAAGTTCGCAATTTTCGGAGGAAGAAGAGCTGAAGGATCTACGTCAGTTCTAAACTCGTCATGGCGATACACAAACCAATGCAACCGTGCTAGATTATGGATGCGTGTGATTCTGCCCGCATGTATCTACTGAAGAAAGCTAGAAGTCGTCGGTTACTTCCGGTCAAAAACCAAGCAAACAGACCGGCCGCTGCAAGTTTGATCCGATCCGCAGCGAAAACAATTTGGAAGGAACAAGGAATCGAAGATGTGACGCCTAGGCATCCTGTGCTACTAGCAAGTCGAATAAAAAAGATGGCCATGATCCAGAAGTGGACCACGTCAGTTGGCGGAGAAGAGGATATGGCCAGGACTCCTCGGCCATTGTGGCCACGGCGGTGCCTTCAGGCCGCCATGGCTCGCGTCCACGCCACCGGCCACCGTCAAGCCCCCGCTGCCAAGTCACCCCGGCCCTAAGCTGTCTCCGCCACCGCTTTGACCCGGTGCTGCCGTCCCTGGCTGTCGAGCCATCAGTTTCGTTCAAATCGCCCTTCACCTCCGCTTGACCGAGCCGCCCTTGCGTTTCGCCACTTCACTGCTGCCGATGGCCGCTGCTCGCCTCGAAACCGGTCTTACCTCCGCCTGCGTGCCCTGTCTGACCTGGAAGATGCGGGGATGGATTCGCCTCGCCTCCTTGACAACGACCCGGAAACGGAGCCGGCCACAACCCGGAATCCTCCACGATCCGCGCCTGCGTACCCGTCTCTTGACTGGCTCGCTTGCTGTCTCGGATGTGGGCCTCCTGCGTGGTCCTGTTTCCCAAGCCGCCTGCTGAGTCACCATGGCTGCTCTGCCTCGCCGTGGTAAGCCTCCTGCGAGCTGCCGTTGAGCTCACCTATGCCACCGAGCAGCCGTCCTTGTTCCTTTGTTGCGTGTCGTCCTTGAGCTGCTACGGCCTTGCCAGTGAGTCATCGCCCGTGAGCAGCTGTCGAGCCGCCCCTCCACCTTACTCCACTGCCGCTGGCCCAGAGCCTCCCCGAGTCACCATGGTTCGCCCGTTTCTACCACCGAGCCACTTCCACCGGCCTTGCTGCATCGATGTCTCTGCTGAGACGCCGTCCATGTAGCTCTCAAGCCGCCCCGACCTCCATTGCTTCGGCCTCGTTCCGCCTCCGCTCCGAGCTGCCACCGGCGTCCGTTTGCCGTGGTTGCGCTGAGCCACTAGGGGCGAGCGGCTTCACCTCCGCTCCGAGCCAACACGCTGCCGCGACCCGCCGTCTTGTCGACCCGCCGTCACCGTGGCTCACCTTGCCGGCTTACCGCCTCGCTGCCGGGAGTGCTGAATAATGTTGATGGTTCTTTCAGAAGAGTCGTGGAATGGCTGTGTTCATGAGGACGACAGAGCACTTTCGCAGGTTATCAAGTTTGCCTTACCAACATCTAATGGAACTGACTGAATTGACCCTGATTGTAGCTTGGTTGAACAATGGGCGCACTGGCCAGGCCCACGTACACAATATATATTTTGAACCTCAGTGAGTAAAGGATGGGAGTGTAACCTGTGGCGGATTTTTTCCTGGTCTCAATAAAGTCACCTGGCAGATTGTGCTTATGCTTGAAAATACAGAGTGAAAAACATTGTTGTGAGACAGCATGGTTTCCGCAGAATTTTTGAAGATCATTTAGTGGAAAACACCGCTTAATAGACATGTCCAAAATATCAGTCTTGCTGGTGGCCGTTTCCTCGGAGTTTTCTCATGATGAGACAAGTATTTCAGACATTGTCAACGGCATCCAGGCGGGAGAAGGGAAAGCTGAAGTAGAGACAACATAAAGAGCTATCAATTCTGCATATATTGAGGCACATTCTGAATTTCGTGGCATCAGATAAGTGGAGCTAATGGGAAGAAGCAATGGGTTAGCAAGCGGGCAAGTTGACATTTGCCTGGTACCTGAGCATCGCCGGGTTATCCACGGATGATGTATACGGGTCATCGGTCATCCGGAAAAAAATCAGTGAGATCGATCTAAGTTTATTTTATTAAACATATTGTTTTCATCAAAGAACAATTACTTTGGTATGTATATTTTAATGTGCAGCAAAGGTGGTGCCATGTTGTGCCTATGAAATGTACGTCAGCACCATCACGCACCTGCGTCTTCGCCCGCTTACTGATGGAACAAGTGTGCGCAAGTCGTCGCCTGTGCAGCTTAATCTACATCAACCCATCAAAGCCGCGTTGAGCCGCCCTTGCCGTTTTGAGCCGCCGGGGTTATATTAAGTCGCCGGTCTGCCTGAGCCGCCGGAGCTATATTGAGCCGCTGGTCTGCCTGATCCACCTCTGTCGCGATAAACGGATCATCCATCGTCCAAACAAATCAGGTGATATCCATCCAAATTTGATTTATTAGCACATGTTGTTTTTGTCAAAAAAAA
Organism: Triticum urartu; assembly: GCF_003073215.2. Lineage (NCBI taxonomy): Eukaryota > Viridiplantae > Streptophyta > Magnoliopsida > Poales > Poaceae > Triticum > Triticum urartu. Next base: position 375,238,152 of record NC_053028.1, on the reverse strand, counting down.
GTTTATCTTTGCCTTGGTCTGCAATATTGTTTATGCAGGGCGACAAAAAGTGATATTATACCGCGGAGATGAAGGCACGCCAACATCTTTCGGCCGAGGTGGTCGTCGTTATTCAACGAACAACTGCATCGGCTTACAGCGTCGTGGCCGTCTCTCGCGACAGCACCGGTTTACAACGCCACTGCTGACTCTCCCGTCCACACCGGTTTAAAACGCCGCGGCCGAAAAATCTGTCAGCACCCGTGGCCGACTCGGCCGTGATTGTTTTCAGTTTCACCATGGTGATCATCAACTCCGCGGTGATAATTGCTGACCTGACGCATCAGGTGAAATCCATCCAGCATATTTTTATAAATTATATATTGCTTTCTTGAAAGAGCAATTACTCCGGTTTACAAATTGTCCCATGCAGGATTCAAACCGGTCTATATCACGGTTAATTATGAAGAATCTCAAGCCAACTCCTCAAGTCGCCTTGAGACTCGGAGGCTACAATGATATGACTCAACAAAGGTTGCTGACTTTTCAGTGAAGTCAAGAACTCCAGAATGCTGGAGGGAAAGATAACCCGGTCCCGAAGGCTACAACCATATGGATGAAAATTTAAGGGCCGTCAGAAAATTTCCGGTTCAAAATGAAGAATGCCGGTTTAAAATCCGGTTCAAGGGAAATATGTTCTCCTACGAAGCTCTGAAGCTCTCAAATCCGGTTTAAAAATTTCCGGTTCAAAAAATAATTAACTTCTCGCAAGTTCGAGTTGAAAGGCCGTCAGAAAATTTCTAGTTGAAAATGAATATTCCGGTTTACAATCCAGTTCAAGAAGAATTTATCTCTTGCAAAAAGTTAAAGGTGGCCGAAGAGGACCTGCTGCCATGATGCGCGGTTCAAACATGGGTATCCTGCCTTATTGGCTTATCATATTATTGATCACTTGGGGGCTTGGTCGTATCCAAATCGTAGCTACACCTCTTGATCGGCGCAATGCCACAACATCACTTGGGGGCTTGGTCGTATCCGAACCATAGCTACACCTCTTGATCGGCGTAATGCCACAGTATCACTTGGGGGCTTGGTCGTATCCGAACCATAGTCACACCTCTTGATCGGCTCAAAGCCAAATCAATCCGGGGCCAAAGAGAGTGTTGTAAAACAACAACTCAAACATAGGCACCCACTGAGCACAACTCAAAATGTTACTTGGGGATTCTTTGCTATCGAAATGAACTTAGAATCTACACTTGTAATGGGCTATCAAGCTATGGCTTGGAAGCCTGGTGTATACACCTAAAACTCCGGGTTATCCTGCCTCTTTAAGTAAGTCACTCCATCCAGGTAAACCTGGTATGACCCATCGAACGTTTCACAAGTCAATCCCATGGAACCTGAACTTGTTAAAGTTAAATCGGTGATTGGTTAAAGATTGAGGTCCATCTTAAAAAGGCTTTGCAAAATGGTTTAACTTAGCGGCCTGGCAGCCCATGAAAAGCCTCGATTTAGGGCCTGACAGCCCATGAAAAGCCTCGATTTAGGGCCTGACAGCCCATGAAAAGCCTTGCATGTTTCTGTTGTTTTTGTTGTTTTCATGATAAGGGATTTATAAACATTTTTCTGACAAACCGGTGTTCATTATAAACCGGCATGACTTTCAACACTTCGTTGTTAGTACATGATCAGATTCTAAACTGGTAGCGCATTGCTCCGGAATGGTCTTGACTAGATGCCACCAACCTTATACGAACAAATCAACAACTTTTTAGCCCAATATGATTTCTACATGAACCGACAAGAGGGCCAGGAGTTATCAGCACTTCGGATTGATGTACCTCTACCATACAATCAGTTGGTCAACCAACGAGGATGCTTTTTAGTTTCCATATGCAGGAACATAAAGGATTATGCATACGTGAATTCCATAAGTAGAGCAAGTTGTCAGTACACTATCAAATCATAATCCGGAGACTATCAGCCTGGTCTGGTTTCGACTATAAGTCGCCAGAATTGAATATGGATAAACCGATGTTTATCACAACCCGGTACGGTTTTATCATAAACCGGCACAATATGGAAGGAGTTATCAGTACTCAACATTTGGGTTATCACCTTTACTACAAAAAGTTGGTAAAACCAACAATGTGATTCAATGTCACAGGTATGATATATTTCATATTTGATTATTCTTAAGTGCATCCTTGGTTATAAACCCGGGTTATATGTTGGGCATTATGACCCGTCCGGCGGTAAACCGCCAGGACACTTTAAACTTGTTGTATGCAGAAACAGGTTTGTTAAACCGGCCTGGCTTTGGACTATAAGTCGCCAGTATATATATTTGGATTGCGCCATTGGAATTATGCGCTTATAAATCATTGGGTTATATTATTCAAATAGCCAAATTTGGCTGAATTTTCATTATGATATTGAATGAATAAGGTTTTCATACCGGATTATATTATCTTGAATAGCCAACATGGCTGGACTTTTATGGTTATTAATAACCGGTATTATTGAGTTTTCAAAGTCGCTTTAGCGCAATGGCTATTATTTTATCAAAGGATATGATTTATTCTACAATGGAAGGAATAGTCCCGAGTCGCTGCAGGCTTACAACCCGGCACATGGGGGCTACATTATTCAAATTGAGATTACATGCAAGTCTCATGTCGCTGCAAGCATGCACCATGACACTTGGGGGCTAATGCAAAGTCATTTTTACTAGTCTTATTGAAGATCCAACTCATCATATTATAATGAGCCGGCCCTTGGGGGCTACCAATTGCTCCTGTCAACAATTCAAGGTACACAAGTTTTCGTCCATAATATTGAAGGATCCATTGCTCAGTTGGTAAAGCACAAAGCTCTTAACCTTGTGGACGTGGGTTCAAGCCCTACGATGGAAGCTACATTATAAGATGTTATTTTCATTGAAGTATATATCAAGTCCCGGTTCAGTATTATCTTACTAAGCCGGCCCTTGGGGGCTACACATCACTGCTCAAGTCTACATGATTATATTTACAAAGTCCCTGCTCATTATTGCATAATGACCCGGCCCTTGGGGGATACAGTGATTGAAGTTTTTATAAGCAATTATAAGTCCCAGGTTGCTGCAAGCATGACAACCCGGTACTTGGGGGCTACATAATATGGAGTATTCAGTTTTTACTAGTGACTGGGATGAACAACATGGATTTCTTCAAAATTGGTAGTATTTATATTGAAGCAAGTCTTAAGCCATCACTTTGTTCTGCTCAAGACTTGGGGGCTACAGGTATTATATTATTATCGAAGAAATATTTTCAAATTCTCTGTTTGAGCAAACCAGATTGACCCGGCGTCACCAATCATTATGACCCTGTGGCTGCAACTTGGCGTCATCAATAATCATGAACCGGCGTTGTGAACCGGCGTTGGCAACAATCATGACCCGAAATTATCAGTTTTTATAACCCAATAATGGTGGTAATCATAAACCGACAAGTTCTACATCTTCAAGCCGGCTGAATATCAGTTGAATATTTGAAGACCAATATTTTTGTCAAATCAGATCATTGAAGGCCGATTCGAATGGATTCTTTATTTACAAAATATCTTCTGCAAGCAAATTGATTATGAAGTTGGTCTATTGACTCGGATTTTCTAGAAAGAGGAAATAACAAGGATTTAAGGATGATCAGGTGCCGGTTTACAAGAATTTTTAACCTGGAGTACAACTTGTCAAAGTTGTTCTTGTGTTTGTTTACATGATCAGTTTACCATGGATAAATCCAAGCTAAACTGGGGGCTAATGTCAGGGATATACCCCGCAGCGTAAACCGACCAGAAGTATAAACCGGCCGGACTTGGCGGTTTACTTGAGACCCGGCTGACACTTGGCGATTCACTGGCGACCCGCCCTAACTTGGCGGTTTACAAGCAACCCGCCTGAACATTATGACTCACTGGTAATCCGGCGGGCGGGATAGACGGATGACAAGGCCCAAGGCCCAGAAGGCCGGTTTATGCTAATGGTGGGCCGGTTTAAGAGAAAAGGTGTATTTCCCTTACAAGGAGTCAAGACCCGGACTTGTATCCGGTTTGTATTAGAAGATAGACTAGTCCTAATCCTAATAGGACTCCACATGTAACCCACCCCTTCAACATATATAAGGAGGGGCAGGGCTCCCCAAAAGGGAGAAGAGGGACAAGTTCCACAAGTTGGACAAGTTAGGTTTAGACAATAGCTCTCGAGATAGAGCACACTTGTAACCATGATCATCATCATCAATATCAATGAAGCAGGATGTAGGCTTTTACCTCCACCGTGAGGGGCCAAACCTGGGTAAAACATCACGTCTCTCGTCCCGTTCAACCCCTCTCAAGCTACCACATAGATGCGTTGGCCTCGCGACTAAGTCCTCACACTAGGACATCTGCCGTGACAAATCCACGACAAGTACCAACTGCAAGAAGAACAGTAGTAAGACATAGTACTAGTACTACTGTACATACTAAAGAGTTCAAATAATGAGAAAGAACATAAAGTTCAAATAATGAGAAAGAACATAAACATAGTTCTGTTGGGGGCTCAGCACAACACTCCCCTGAAATAAAACTAAGCAACTAGTCCACTTGACACTACAATAGAACCAGCATGAGCGACGGCACTGCCACCTTACTCAGAGTCCGCGTCCACGACCTCGACTTCGTCCTCATCCCTGTTCCTCTTCCTCTTCGCCGACGCTTCTTTGCTTGAACTAGACACTGGGCTCTACTTCTTCATCCAACCCTTGTAGATATTTAAACAAAGGTAGGAATCCATTGCTGCGTACATGATGTGATCTTCATCTAATGTCTTCGACTCCCATGCATGATGAAACTCGTGGTGAGGTTTCTTCAGTTTAGCTTACCAAGGATCAATCATGGCTGCTGCCAGGGTCAGCATTGAAGGCTGAGAGGAGGACACCAGGCTTGCCTTCTAGAGATCGAAGGGCTGGCCTACAACGAGGCCTATCCGACCTAGGACATCCCTGTCGTTCCTAAAGTCTACAGTAACGAATTTCACTCTTTCATCCTTGAGGAAGTTCCTAAAATCCTGGCACTCAATGTCGGCATGGCATATGTGCTAGACCAAGCACATGTTATGTACACAAACCTGGATCACGGCGGGCTTCTTCTTCTCTGCCTCCTTTAGAATCTTCTCTCTTTCCAAGACTATGGTGTACTCAACATCTAGCCCAGCGACCCACTCATCCTTTGAACTATTGAACATGCGTAGGAAGCGAGCAAGGCATGATTTCACCGTTGTGGATCCACGTGTGTAGATGACGATGAACTCATCGCCGCTGATGGCTCTAACATGGTACTCAGCGGCGACCATGGAGATTTGGGAGGCCATGGATTTTGAAGGAGGGTTAGGAGAAGCTGAACTGGTGTAATGTGAAAGGAAGGGGCGACTGGGAGCGAACTGTTGTAAGGTAGTAGTAGAAGACGGGGACGAGTAGGGCGTGCGAACAGCGTGGCGTTGTTGGTTTGGCCAGTGGATAAACGGCTGCAAGCCCCCAAAGAGTTCTCGAGTACTATGCGGGACCCACTAGATGTCATGTCTACTAGACCCATATCATAGGCCTGACGGTATAGCTTCTGCCTGTTCGCACGCCATGCCGGCGCATGGATGTAACTTCACTTAATTCCGTCAACCATCGTGCCTCCCTCGTGTGGTCGTGCCCTTTGAGACTTTGACCGTCTATAAATGAGCAATTTTTTTGCCTACTCCGCTTTCTTGATACTTCCTCTGGTCCTTTTTACTTTCATCAACCGTTTGCAAAGTGTTTGACCAAATTTATACTAAAAATATCAATATCTACAGTACTGATTATAATGAGTATAAGAACTACATTTTATAATGAGTATAAAAATATTGATTTTACATTGTGAATGTTGATACATTTTTCTATAAGTTTGGTCAAAGTAGAGGTACATTGACTTCAGACAAAACTTAAATGCACAATGCAGACTAATTCCTCCGTCCAGGTGCGTGCCATGTCCTATCTAGTCATCACAACAAGGTTAGCTATTAGAGTACTACTACCTCCCTTCTAGTTTAAATGGCTCGATTCAAAATTTTCACCTACTCTTACCAAGATAGAGGAGGTGGAATAGTTTTTGTAGTCTACAAAAGTACTTAACTAATGTTGTCGTTCTTCACAAAAAATGTGTTTACCAATGCATTATCGCATTGCATGCATGCATGAACACTAGTTACTCTAACACCCTCTCTTCTTTAATTCTTTGCCACATCAGCATGTTTGCTATTCCCGTGTGCATGATACCAGCTAAGATACCACCATTATGGCCAGCCTTAATGATCTCATGCAATAATTTAGTGCACCTTGAAATATGAACATGTGTGGGGCGTGTATGTTTTTAATGACTTGAGACTATACTAGCCCGGCATGCAAGATGACTTACTATATACCGTTGCCCATACCTGCAGGAAGCCCATTCGTCTCCAAATCTTTTCCTCTCCATGTGTGAAAACAATATGCCTGCTTGACTCTCCTTCTCCCTCCGACGGTCCCACCACTCCACCCCGTGTGGAAAAAATCTGCATGCATGACTCTCCCCTTGTGACCAGCAATATTTCCACCCCTTCCCTCCCCCGTAATTTACTCCAACAAATATGCCCACGTAGTTTTTACGTTAATCACGCAACATATCTTACGAGATGCTGCTTTAGTTACTTAACTGCAGGTGCATTGGGTCGCTGACATCTGGGCCCAACAGGGGTCTGGCCCACATGTCAGTGACGCAACTGGACCTGCAGTTAAGTCAGTGCAGCTCGGTCCATATCTAACTTAGGTGTGCCATTGCTTTCTATAAATAATGCGCCTCCCATGGCATTGGGAAGAACGCTCACGTTCATGGCTATCTCCTCCCTCTCCCTCTCACGTCGACCACCATGGCATCGCCCCTCCCAAGCCCTAGGTGCCCCTCACTGCACCGCGTGGACGATCATGCGTCGACGTTCCGTTCCTCGCCGCCACTAGTCGAGGAGGACGCATCGGCATTCCTCTCCTCGCCGCGACGCGTCGAGGTGGACGAGTCGACGTTCCCAATCTCGCTAGCATGCACGTCAAAGGATGCGTCGGCTACCCGCTACAAGGAGAATACCGCGCCGCCCGCCGAGCCCCCCCAGCCTTGAGGAGCGTTGGAAAGAAATGGATGTCGCCTTGTGGGAGGCTTTGCCTCCGGCAGAGCGCGCCAAAATAGAGGCAGAGAAGAAGGTCAAGGAAGAGAAGCGCGCCGCGGGGCAAGCTGCCTGGCAGGCCTATCTCGCGTCCGAGAGAGTCAGGCAATTGGCTCTTTGGCAGAAGGCTCATGCAAGGGTCGTGAGGGTGGCGGAGGACACCCATGCCAAAGCCCTGAGTGCGGTCGGCCCCAAGCGCCTCATCTACGCTTGGCGATACGTGGAGCGGGTGCATGCTTCTAGTGAGGAGGAGTACCTGTTGGCGTCGGATCACCACACCGGTGAATAAGTCATCTTTGGTTGTTCACCATGACCAAGAAGGATGGAAGACTTATACACCTAGACAGAAGGAGTACTGGTATTATTTATGTACGTGCAAATGCATGCTTTAACATTACGATGCGGTTTTTGTAAAAGTAGAAAAACAACACTAGTCAAGCTTGTGAAACGTTTCAATGTAAAACAAATGAAAAAAATGCTCATTTGATTGTTTACTTTTAGCTTCCTTCTCTGTGATTATTTCTTTGTCATACTTTGTACGGAGTATCTCACTGGTCGGAAAGGCATGCAAATTCCCAAACCGCTTCCTACACCCTGTATCGAATTTTTTGCCTAACAAGGTGTGTCGTGCAATTGGAATTCCAACTTGAGCACTACTACTAGTAGGAGTACCATGGGGCAGTTCTTTTAGGCTTCTAGATTAGTAATCCCATAACTACTACCTCCGTCCTGGTTTATTGGTCCCCATTGTAATTTGTTTCAAATTTTGATCATAAATTTAACTAATGAAATGTTTATGCATGTCACATGCACTAACATTTTATCAGCTAAATCTTTGGTCGAAATTTAGCACAAAATACAATGGTGATGAATAAACCAGGACGGAGGTACTAGTAGTAGTTTAGAAGCCCAAACAAATGAGTGAGGTGCCTTAATGTTACTCTCCACTGTGACTAGTCTTAACGGAAAAGCTGGGGAATAGACGGCTTATTTTTTAATCCGCCAAAAGAACTGGCCCTAGGAGTAGTAGCCAGGGATACTAGGAGTAGTAGCTAGGGATCGAGTGTGCGAGATCAACCGGAGAAAGTAAATGCTGAGAGATGAAATGCAAAAAAGACGCAGGGATGTGATGGTTGCTTCTTCGTTTATTTTACCAGGCCACTTATTACTGGGAATGGTTGGGTTTTGTGATATGACTGCTTTACTACCGCGCCATGAGTGGGGTGAGACTCCCGTGCAGCGCCACCCTCTACACTAGTTCTACATCGGTCGTGGTTTATTAGTCCCACATTGAATTTGACTGAAGATTTAACTGACAAAATGTTAGTGCATGTCAACAAAAACTATATTGTTGGATTCATATTTGAACATAGTTTTCAATGATATAATTTTAGGTGACATGCATTAGCATTTGTCGTACTATATATAATGTTAGTTCAATTTTTGGTGTTACTAATCTATAGTAAGGTGCCCATGCGTTGCATGAAAGAGTGAAATGCATTGATTGAGGAGTTGTTTATTTTGACAAAGGATGTGGGGGTCATCTCATGTGTAATGGGTATCGATAGGTTTCTTCGGATATTATTTCATCTCTAGAGCTCACAAACATCCGGGTGAAATAGATAAAAAAGTATCTTTTGCAAACAAAATCATTCAATTGTTCAACCTGCATCCAAAACTTGTGAAGAAATAACACTTATTGTGCTTTGCAAGAAATGATCTTTAATAATTAGTTTTTGAGTATCTATTGTTATACATGTTGGCTACAGATGACATGGCACTTTACTATAGTCAACAATTGGCTATCTATTAAGTATTAACCATGCCCTTATACACCTAGACAGAGGGATTAAACTGTTCATCGTAAGTCTTTCACCAGTACTGTAGTAAAAATTCATACATGGAAGATTCTAGACTAAACCATAAATGGATACACTTTTATTCATGCGCGATACTCCAATAGAGCAAGATCATGCATGGAAGTCTCCACATTCTTAGACAGCAGATTACGTTGAGTGAAGACTAATGATCAACATTTAACTTGGTAATGCATATGTCCAGGTGAACCTCCTTGGAGTCCTCGTGCACCACGTTGGGGGGGAGCATCATACCATGCGTCTTCCATATCCACATCGGCGGGAAGGTCCCAGCTCAGCACAGTTCTAGTCAGCTTCATGTAGCCAGTGTCGCTGCCCACGTACCTCTAAGGGGTAGTAAGAGTGAGCACGCACTCATACATCGGCCTCGTGTCATTGTCAGCGTCAGCGGCGTCGCCCCTTACGCAAACTACAGAGATGGGGCGGCGGCCTGCGCGGGCCTCGCCGGTGCCCACGATCAAGAGGAAGACACTGCCGTCCTCCTTCGAGACTAGCAGGCTGCGTGATCCTCCTGCGACTCTGGCACGGTGAACGGGTAGCACGTCTCGTACATGATGTTCTCCACCAAGGGCCAGTAGTGATCGCCGCACGCCTGCGTGAGGTGATGCATGATGTCCCCAGCGAGCGCCAAAATGGCGTCAGGCACTCATAGCAGTAGACGAAGGTCTCCTTGGAGGCATCGACCAGGCCATCCATGAAACGGGAGTGGCTGTAGGGGACGTTGCGCCAGTTGAATATATGAGCAAGTTACTAGGAGATTTAGTCCGAATAAGCACAAAATAAATCATGATGGCTATAACAAAGATTGAACAAATCATGTGGACTAGCATAGTAGATGAACAGATAGAATCTAGGACACAGACTAGAGACATGAATTCTACCACGATTTCGAACAGGCAGGATAGAAACACGTACGATGCAATGGGAGCAGCACCGTTGGCGTTGAGGTTGTCGCCCATGTCGTTGAGGAAGAGGTTGCCGAGGTTGGGGAAAAAGTCGTCGTTGGTGAAGTCGTCGCTGCCAGCAGTCACGAGAGTGCGCTCCCCAAATTTCAACAGTGCCTGCCGAATGGAGCGCAGGAGGGATTGGCTATAGGGGACGTTGCGGCCGCCGGATGGAGCGCAGGAGTAGCACAAGAAGCAGTAGATGGTGCTCCTCCCTAGTCACTATCTCTACTCTTATCTTTGTCTCTACTACTCTTCTTTGTTTTTATAACAAATAAAATAGTACTGCGCTATCTGCTGCATGCCCGGTTGAACACGCCTCCTCTCCTCCATCAAACGCCTCCCTTAAACCCGCATGCAAACCGACAAACCTACTCCGGCCCGCGGGAAGAAATTTGCCGGTTGCCGTTGGAGAATAATAGAGTCATGTAGAATCAATTTGAGTTAATTGTGTGTACAATTCTCCCTCTATAAAAAGTTAATTGCATCCTTAATCTTATATTCTAAGTACTATGTGGGTTCCACTGTCAGTACAATGTACATGACTTGCAGGCTGGCTACAGATTCATACAAAAAGTTAAAAAGAAACAAATCCATCCATAATCTTGTATTCTAAGTACTCTGTGGGTCCACTGCCAGTACAATAGTGAAAGAAGTATATATTAAAAATACAAAAAACTAAAGTTTAGGACAGAATTCGAACTCAGGTCATCGCGCTACGAGCATCCAGCCCGGACCAGTACACCAGGTGCTCGTTGCGGACGAAGCAAGAGATAAACCTTTATAACAATGAGCCCATCCGTTAAATGGATCCAAAGTAGAATAATACATATACACAAACTTGAAAGAAAACAGTTTAGTTTTGATATACATATCACTAAAAATATCTTATGTTTCACTCCAAATATGTTCTTTGGGCTGTTTTGATGAAGTAGGGGAGGAATGTGGTTGGTTTCCAGATACTAATGGGTTTTACGTAAACTGGAGCAGAGAAGTGGGAACTGTTGCAAAAGGCCACAACTTACATCACATCCGTTAGATGCAAATCTAATGGTTAGAAATGGCGGATGGCACACACACCATCATCACCAACTGAGTCTTTTATAGGAGTAGGAGTAGAGAAAAAACCGAGTTGGTGATGATGGTGTGCCTGCCATCTTATAATATAGACTGTCCGATCTATATCTGACGGATAGAAAGCAAACTATGGCAATTTTACAAAATATACCCGCACCTCTCTCAACATTTACAGATAAGGCCTTTCCTCATTCATCCTTATCTCCAACAACCTCATTGTTGAGCAATTGAAAAAGGAAGTCTCTGGAACAATCTGGCATGGTGGCCGCTGACGGCGCCGTCCATCCCCATGCCTCTGCCCAATCCGACCACCAGTCACCACCACGCCCCACTCCTCCTCACCTTATCTATCATCTTTCTTGAGATATCATTTTTTTGACGAAATGGTTAAGATACCATTTTCCGATAAAATTCTCGAGATATCATTAGTTTTTACACATGGGATTACTCCTACATGGGTCAATCACAACATGTGTTTTGTAAAAAAATGCCACTTGATGTTCCATGCAATGCACGGGCATATTGCTAATTTTTTTGCATATAATTCCAAACACCACGTAGACACGGCCTTTGACCATTTCACAACTATGTTAGTATCATTGTTAGTGGTCAGCCAGTGCAAGTTATAGCCCCGGGTGTTTTAACCTTTTTTTAGTAATGATATCTGGCGATTGTTCTCCACGAGCTCAATCCTGGCGAATCCCACGTAACCGTTAGATTTCCATCCGACGGTGGCCTGTTTTAAGCCACAATATTTGACAAAACCGCCACCCTTACACACGTACGGTAACTACATCACGTGCGTTTTGCAATTGGCATGTCTCCCAGCGAACGTTTGCTAGGGTTTGGAGTTAGCACCGATGGTGGTTCGCAGTCGTTCCATGCTCGAGCATTGAAGTTTGTAACTATTTTAGATTAGAATATACTACTCCTCCGGTGCTAGTTGTAGATCAGAGTCCTACTCCACTACTACTCTACTCAAGCAAGTTAGGGCATAGTAGTAGGTATTGTAGGGAGTACTAGTATTGTGATCACTCAAGCAAGTTGTCTGGCATCGATATGAACCTACGCTTGCTAGTATGTGTCTCGTAAGTCAAGCGGCATGCTGTAGTCATCATCACCTGTCCACTTCCCGCGACACATATTCGCTTCTCCATCTTTGTCTGCACATAATCTCGTCCAATCTTCCATCCCCTCTAAGGCACCTCCCCCTCATCCGAAACCCAAGCACTAACAATGGCAGAACCGAGCAGCGTCTGCCGAAAGAGTGGCTGGAATTCACTCCCCATAGAGGTAATCAAGCTCATTGTTTCGCGTGTGGACAATCTCAGTACCATGTCGCTCGCCGTGTGCTCGTCGGGGTTGTACCGTTTACTCAAAGCCCTCAGGCCAGAGCTTCTTAAGCCAGCTCCTTGCTTGCTGATGCCATCTGATCTTCAAAATCGGCGTGTCACGCAGCATAACGATCGTAGGGTGGGGAGCATCAACCCCCTTGACTGCAATCCGATCCCCGTCACCCTCAAGTACATTAACGGTATGTACTGGGCCAACATGAACATGTCTTGGATGGTGCTCATCGACGTTTGTGATAGCTGGATGCTCGTGGAGGTCTACACCCGGCGATTGATCTCCCTTCCTTCGATTAACACTGCACTGCTTTGGCACCGTGGCCCAGAATACTTGGAATCTTACAGTAGCCAACATGATACAAAGTTTGATTTGCTCAAGGTTGTAATCTGCCAAGTGCCCATAAGATCTGTGAATTATAAAGACTTCAGGCTAATTGCGTTCTTCAACCGCGGTCTCGCCTATCTGACAGGTCACTGCGGTAAGTGGATAAATCTGCACGTCCATCGCAGGATCATACATCCTCCATCGTTCTCTGATGCCATTGAACGCAAGGGCTTCATTTACGCTGTCGACTCCTTCTATGGCTGGACATATTGCTGGCCTACTCCAGTCATCGCTACAAATGGCTGTTACAACAGTATGTTACTTTCCTATGATATCATGATGGCTTGCTTATATTACTGTCAACATTTACTGAAAAAATATTCATGCTCATAACATGTTGTTCTTAAGATTGACTACATTAAGAGCCCTTTTTTATTTGACTCCAACTTGATATGATGTTGTAGAACCTTTCAAAGAAAAGTGGCATGGCAGTTGTAGGTGGTTCATGGCTCGATCAGACGACAGCGAACGATTGGTGATCGTTCGCACGTACCGGACGTGATGTTTCGCGGAATACAATCACAGTCATTGCAAGGTATTTTAGCAGGATCCCAGCTTCTCTAAGCCTTCAGGAATTTTTGACTGGAGGCTGGTAAGTAGCCTTGGTACACGCTCTATGTTTCTTGGACTGAATTATCCGATTAACCAGGAGATAACCGATGGCAAGGATCATGACGGTAGCGCTATTTCGTTCATCAGGCAAAACTATGTGTACATAGCGTACCATGTGTCTCTGCATGCACCATACCCTGATATGTGCCACCACGCTCTACAGCCCAAAGTAGGAGAGAGGGTCGCAAGTATCATACTTTGACCTGCTGGCTGGAGTTTCCCTCGTCACGCACCCATCTGGTTCAAGCCGTCAGCCAATCTCCACAGCTTAATAAATAGTAACGTCTAACTAAGCTAGTTAGTTAGATGCGTACACTTGGTGTAGTAGGATCTTTATTTAGTTTGATGCATACACTTGTTCTTTTTTGGTAGCCCTTTTGTAATAATGGCTGATGTTTGGTTTGGAAGAGAGAGCTGCGTCTTTACTCTTCTGGCCTGCTTACTGCTTTTGTTGCACCCCTAGCCCTGGTTGCTGCTGCTGCTGTTTTCAATGTACAATCAGTAGTATATTTCATCTACTGGTTGAATAAATGTGTTGTTAGAACAACAAACATTATGTTTTGGAAGTCGTTGCACGGTCTGATCCTTTAGTTCCCCGTACCGTACGTAGCGCATACTATTTTTGGTACGGAACACATTTTCCACTTGTTGATAACATGCAGCCCACTGATGAAGGCCCAATAGAGGAGCCCATACTTAACTAGAAGGGAGGCTCTCACATGAATCCGGCCCAGGTACATGCTCATGGTCCCCTAAGCATAAATAAGTAAATAAATAAATAAAGCTATATGCTCATGCACCAGTTCTTTAAATTCACGATTTAACACGAGGATATTATTTCCTATGATAGTGTCATTACATTTAGTCGATATTCTTCTTAGGCAAAGATAGCGACCAGTCTTCTTTCTTCCACCATTCTCTTCCTGCAACCAGCGAACCCATGCAAATCAGAGTCAATGTCGTAAATAGTTCTGGTCCATTTTTATTTTTCAATAAAAATGTCCAACCCAACCCAGCACATTGGCGACAACACTTTATCCTCCGCCTTGGTGTGCTCGTCACGGCGCCGCCGTCCGGCCCTGTCAACATAGTGAATCGGGAGAGGACTGTAGTTGTGAGTATGACAGTATGGACCCACCAGGTCCACTCCCGAACACAAGTGCTAACTCTTGAGCATGCGTTGGTTTTCCCTTGAAGAGGAAAGGGTGATGCAGCAAAGCAGCGTAAGTATTTCCCTCAGTTTTTGAGAACAAAGGTATCAATCCAATAGGAGACCACGCGCGAGTCACCTCATACCTACACAAACAAATAAGAACCTCGCAACCAACGCGATAAAGGGGTTGTTAATCCCTTCACGGCCACTTGCAAGAGTGAGATCTGATAGAGATGATAATAAAAGATAAATATTTTTGGTATTTTTATGATATTGATTGAAAGTAAAGATTGCAAAATAAAATAGATTGGAAACTTGTATAGTGGAAAATAGACCCGGGGGCCATAGGTTTCACTAGTGGCTTCTCTCAAGATAGCATAAGTATTACGGTGGGTGAACTAATTACTGTCGAGCAATTGATAGAAAAGCGAATAATTATGAGAATATCTAGGTATGATCATGTATATAGGCATCACGTCCGTGACAAGTAGACCGACTCCTGCTTGCATCTACTACTATTACTCCACACATCGACCGCTATCCAGCATGCATCTAGAGTATTAAGTTCATAAGAACAGAGTAACGCTTTAAGCAAGATGACATGATGTAGAGGGATAAACTCATGCAATATGATATAAACCCCGTCTTTTTATCCTCGATGGCACCAATACAATACGTGTCATTTCCCTTTCTGTCACTGGGATCGAGCACCACAAGATTGTACCCAAAGCTAAGCACTTCTCCAATTGCAAGAAAGATCAATCTAGTAGGCCAAACCAAACTAATAATTTGAAGAGACTTGCAAATATAACCAATCATACATAAAATAAATCATAGAAGATTCAAATATTGTTCATAGATAAACTTGATCATAAACCCACAATTCATCGGATCTCGACAAACACACCGCAAAACAAGTTACATCGTATAGATCTCCAAGAGAATCGAGGAGACCCTTGTATTGAGATCCAAAGAGAGAGAAGAAGCCATCTAGCTAATACTATGGACCCGAAGGTCTGCGGTAGACTACTCACACATCATCGGAAGGGCCATGGAGTTGATGTAGAGGCCCTCCGTGATCAATGCCCCCTCCAGCGGAGCTCCAGAAAAGGCCCCAAGATGGGATCTCTTGGGTACAGAAGGTTGCGGCAGTGGAAATAGGGTTTCGTGGTGCTCCTGGATGTTTTCGGGGTATGTGGAAATATATAGGAGGAAGAAGTGGGTCGGTGGAGCAACAAGGGGCCCACAAGGGGGAGGGCACGCCCCCTGCCTCGTGGCGGCCTCGTTGATTGCTTGACTTCCACTCCAAGTCCTCTGGATCATGTTTGTTCCAAAAATCACGCTCCCGAAAGTTTCATTCCGTTTGGACTCCGTTTGATATTCCTTTTCTGCGAAACACTGAAATAGGCAAAAAAACAACAATTTGGGCTGGGCCTCCGGTTAATAGGTTAGTCCCAAAATAATATAAAAGTGTAAAATAAATACCATTATATTCAAAATAGATAATATAATAGCATGGAAAAATAAAAACTTATAGATACATTGGAGACGTATCAAGAATCCCCAACCTTAATTCCTGCTCGTCCTCGAGTAGGTAAATGATAAAAACAGAATTTTTGATGTGGAATGCTTCCTAACATATTTCTCAATGTAATTTTTATTTATTGTGGAATGAATGTTCAGATCCGAAAGATTCAAGATAAAATTTTAATATTGACATAGAAATAATAATACTTCAAGCATACTAACTAAGCAATCATGTCTTCTCAAAATAACATGGCCAATGAAAGTTATCCCTAAAAAATCATATAATCTGGCTATGCTCTATCTTCACCACACAAAATATTTAAATCATCCACAACCCTGATGACAAGCCAAGCAATTATTTCATACTTTTGATGTTCTCAAACTTTTTCAATTTTCACGCAATACCTGAGCGTGAGACATGGACATAGCACTATAGGTGGAATAGAATGGTGGTTGTGGAGAAGACAAAAAGGAGAAGATAGTCTCACATCAACTAGGCATATCAATGGGCTATGGAGATGCTCATCAATAGATATCAATGTGAGTGAGTAGGGATTGCCATGCAACGGATGCACTAGAGCTATAAGTGTATGAAAGCTCAAAAAAAGAAACTAAGTGGGTGTGCATCCAACTTTCTTGCTCACGAAGACCTAGGTCAATTTGAGGAAACCCATCATTGGAATATACAAGCCAAGTTCTATAATGTAAAATTCCCACTAGTTTATGAAAGTGACAACATAGGAGACTCTCTATCATGAAGATCATGGTGCTACTTTGAAGCACAAGTGTGGAAAAAGGATAGTAACATTGTCCCTTCTCTCTTTTTCTCTCATTTTTTTATTTGTGCCTTTTTTCTTTTGGCCTCTTTTCTTCTTTTTTTTTCGTCCGGAGTCTCATCCCGACTTGTGGGGGAATCATAGTCTCCATCATCCTTTCCTCATTTGGACAATGCTCTAATGATGATGATGATGATCATACTTCTTTTTACTTACAACTCAATACTTAGAACAAAATATGACTCTATGTGAATGCCTCCGGCGGTGTACCGGGATATGCAATGAATCAAGAGTGACATGTATGAAAAAATTATGAAAGGTGGCTTTGCCACAAATACGATGTCAACTACATGATCGTGCATGGCAATATGACAATGATTAAGCGTGTCATAACAAATGGAACGGTGGAAAGTTGCATGGCAATATATCTCGGAATGGCTATGGAAATGCCATAATAGGTAGGTATGGTGGTTGTTTTCAGGAAGGAATATGGTGGGTTTATGGTACCGGCGAAAGTTGCGCGGTACTAGAGAGGTTAGCAAATGTGGAAGGGTGAGGGTGCGTATAATCCATGGACTCAACATTAGTCATTAAGAACTCACATAATTATTGCAAAAATCTATTAGTTATCGAAACAAAGTACTATGTGCATGCTCCTAGGGGGATAGATTGGTAGGAAAAGACCATCGCTCGTCCCCGACTGCCACTCATACGGAAGGAAATCAATAAATAAATCATGCTCCGACTTCATCACATAATGGTTCACCATACGTGCATACTACGGGAATCAGAAACTTAAACACAAGTATTTCTCAAATTCACAACTACTCAACTAGCATGACTCTAATATCACCATCTCCATATCTCAAAACACTTATCAAGTATCAAACTTCTCATAGTATTCAATGCACTTATATGAAAGTTTTTATTATGCCTAAAAGAAAATTGCCATGTTGTTCCAAAGGACTCTCAAAATAATATAAGTGAAGCATGAGAGATCAATTATTTCTATAAAATAAAACCACCACTGTGCTCTAAAAGATAGAAGTGAAGCACATAGAGCAAAAATTATATAGCTCAAAAGATATAAGTGAAGCATATAGAGTATTCTAATAAACTCCGATTCATGTGTGTCTCTCTCAAACGGTGTGTACAGAAAGGATGATTGTGGTAAACTAAAAATCAGAGACTCAAATCATACAACACGCTCCAAGCAAACCACATATCATGTGGTGAATAAAAATATAGCTCCAAGTAAAGTTACCGATGAATGAAGACAAAAGAGGGGATGCCTTCCGGGGCATCCCCAAGCTTACGCTTTTTGGTGTCCTTGGATTTTACCTTGGGGTGCCTTGGGAATCCCCAAGCTTAGGCTCTTGCCACTCCTTGTTCCATAATCCATCAAATTCTTACCCAAAACTTGAAAACTTCACAACACAAAACTTAACAGAAAATCTCGTGAGCTCCGTTAGCGAAAGAAAACAAAACACCACTTCAAGGTACTGTAATGAACTCATTATTTGTTTATATTGGTGTTAAACCCACTGTATTCCAACTTCTCTATGGTTTATAAACTCCATTAATAACCACAGATTCATCAAACTAAGCAAACAACACACGAAAAACAGAATCTGTCAAAAACAGAACAGTGTGTAGTAATCTGTAACTAACGCAAACTTATGGAACCCCAAAAATTCTAAAATAAATTATTGGACGTGAGGAATTTATCTATTAATCATCTACAAAAAGAATTAACTGAATAACACTCTCCAATAAAAAATGGCAGCAATTCCCGTGAGCGCTAAAGTTTCTGTTTTTACAGCAAGATCAAAAAGACTTTCCCCAAGTCTTCCCAACGGTTCTACTTGGCACAAACACTAATTAAACACAAAAAACACAACCAAACATAGGCTAGATAAATTATTTATTACTAAACAGGAGAAAAAAATCAAGGAATAAAAATAAAATTTGGTTGCCTCCCAACAAGCGCTATCGTTTAACGCCCCTAGCTAGGCATAAAAGCGAAGATAGATTTAGGTATTGCCATCTTTGGTAGGCAATTCTTTAATAAGACATCTATAACTCCTAGGCGTTTCTTTCTTTTTATTAATTATCAAACTCCTAGGCACGAAATCGAGAAAATCATTTGTAGCAAAAGGTTCCTTAAGGATAGTGAGAAAGTTGGGGTGAACACTTATGGATTTGAGGTCCGCATTTCCCGTACTAGAAGTTTCACCCTTATTTTTAGGAACATACATCAATTTGGCAATCTTAGCATTAGAAGGAGTATTTTTCATGGAAGAAAAGGCAGACCCTAGGTTGGTAATAATATCCTCAATTTTATCAATTCTACTAGAATCTTGATCTATCTTTTCATTAACCATAGGTTCCTTTTCTTTAAAAAATTTAAGAGCAACTCCTACCTTAGATCTGTATTGGGTAATTTGGTTATGGCTCTTTCTATACAAATTTTCAATCAACTCTATGGTGGCAACTTTATTTTCAATAATTTCAAGCCGTTGCATCAGGTGTTCCAAAGTTAAAATAGTTCCATTAACCAAAAGAGGTGGTGGGCAAACAAATCTATCATAGCATTATAAGAATCAAAAGTATGGCTACCCAAGAAATTTCCTCCGGTAATGGTATCAAGAATATATCTATTCCAAGCAGTGATGCCTACCTAAAAATAGCGAAGAAGAACAGAAGTAGATTGCTTCCTAGTAGATCTATTTTGTGCATTGCAAATTCTGTACCAAGCATCTTTTAGATTTTCACCCTGCCTTTATTTAAAATTAAGAACTTCATTCTCGGGAGACAAAGGAGTAGATAAAGGACTAGCCATAACGACGAAGCAAGCGGAAAAGAGGTGAACAGAAAGAGAGGGCAAATAAAACAGCAAGGGTGAAGTGGGGAGAGGAAAACGAGAGGCAAATGGAAAATAATGTAATGCGAAGGATAAGAGTAGTGATGGGTACTTGGTATGTATTGACTTTGTGTAGATTTCCCCGGCAACGGTGCCAGAAATCCTTCTTGTTACCTTTTGAGCATGCGTTGGTTTTCCCTTGAAGAGGAAAGGGTGATGCAGCAAAGCAGCGTAAGTATTTCCCTCAGTTTTTGAGAACCAAGGTATCAATCCAGTAGGAGACCACGCGCGAGTCACCTCATACCTACACAAACAAATAAGAACCTTGCAACCAACGCGATAAAGGGGTTATCAATCCCTTCACAAACACTTGCAAGAGTGAGATCTGATAGAGATGATAATAATAAGATAAATATTTTTCGTATTTTTATGATATAGATTGAAAGTAAACATTGCAAAATAAAATAGATCGGAAACTTGTATGATGGAAAATATACCAGGGGGCCATAGGTTTCACTAGTGGCTTCTCTCAAGATAGCATAAGTATTACGGTTGGTGAACAAATTACTATCAAGCAATTGATAGAAAAGTGAATAATTATGAGAATATCTAGGTATGATCATGTATATAGACATCACGTCCGTGACAAGTTGACCGACTCCTACCTGCATCTACTACTATTACTCCACACATCGACCGCGATCCAGCATGCATCTAGAGTATTAAGTTCATAAGAATAGAGTAATGCTTTAAGCAAGATGACATCATGTAGAGGGATAAACTCATGCAATATGATATAAACCCCATCTTTTTATCCTCGATGGTAATAATACAACACGTGTCGTTTCCCTTTGTGTCACTGGGATCGAGAACCGCAAGATTGAACCCAAAGCTAAGCACTTCTCCCATTGCAAGAAAGATCAATCTAGTTAGGCCAAACCAAACTGATAATTCGACGAGACTTGCAAAGATAACCAATCATACATAAAAGAATTCAGAGAAGATTCAAATATTGTTCATAGATAAACTTGATCATAAACTGAGAATTCATCCGATCTCGACAAACACACTGCAAAAGAAGTTACATCGAATAGATCTCCAAGAGAATCGAGGAGAACTTTGTATTGAGATCCAAAGAGAGAGAAGAAGCCATCTAGCTAATGACTATGGACCCGAAGGTCTGAGGTAAACTACTCAAACATCATCGGAAGGGCCATGGAGTTGATGTAGAGGCCCTCCGTGATCAATGCCCCCTCCGGCGGAGCTCCGGAAAAGGCCCCAAGATTGGATCTCTTGGGTATAGAAGGTTGCAGCGGTGGAAATAGTGTTTTGTGGTTCTCCTGGATGTTTTCGGGGTATGTGAACATATATAGGAGGAAGAAGTAGGTCGGTGGAGCAACGAGGGGCCCACGAGGGGGGAGGGCGCGCCTGGGGGGGGGGGGGGGGGGGGGGGGGGGTAGGTGCGCCCCCTGCCTCGTGGCCGCCTCGTTGATTGCTTGACATCCTCTGGACCACGTTTGTTCCAAAAATCACGCTCCTGAAGGTTTTATTCCGTTTGGACTTCGTTTGATATTCCTTTTCTCCGAAACACTGAAATAGGCAAAAAAACAGCAATTTGGGTTGGGCCTCCGGTTAATAGGTTAGTCCCGAAAATAATATAAAAGTGTAAAATAAAGCCCATTAACTTCCAAAACAGATAATATAATAGCATGGAACAATCAAATATTATAGATACGTTGGAGACGTATCAACAAGCAAGCGCCTCTTTTACTACTCAGATGCACCCCTCGTTTTTTTACTCTAATCCACCATGCTGATATATGGGACCCACATCATTTTCAACGTCTAGTCAATTAACGACAGAATTGCACAACTTTTTTTAGCAGTAATTTGGAGGAGCAGGCTATAAACTAGGTTGTGCGGTCTCTGTGGCTCGTCTAACAACATGACCAGCTGAGCAGTTTTTTCTTTGGGAAAATAGGTAGCCTAGTATTTCTTTTTGAAGAATACCAAAGCTAGGCCTATTTGTTTTCTCTGACTTACTGGGTTGCAAATCTTTCAAGATGAGGAGGGATGCATTCTGGCCTGGCCAAAGAGTATGGTCAGTGTCTGTTAAAAGTAATATCAAAGGGGTTGAAAATTCCAAAAAAATATAGGAAATGGGAAATTAGTTTCTTTTTTTTGTTCTTCACTGATATTTTATATTTCATTGGATTTAACATGACATAGTACTAATTTATTTTTAAATTTGTTTTAGTATGACTACTAATTTTTGGATTAAGAATATTTTGTTCCGCAGGAAAAAATGTGAATTTTCAAAATTTCGCACATATTTAGTTCAATTTTTTAACCCTGGTACTGACCAGAAAATGGGCAGCAATTCTAAAAATGGAAAATGGGCTGCAATAAATTCCATATGAATTAGAAAATGAGTAAAAATTATAAAAATAATAGCAAATGGGTTGTACACGCCACAGATTTGGAGGCTGACTTGTTTCCGCAAGGCTTTGTCAGGCAACACACGATTCTAGCAGCGGTGACTATTGGATGTGCATCCAACGGCTGACGTGCTTCTTCAATCTCTGATCTTCCTGCTCCAGCCGCCTAAACTAGCACAGGCGGGACTGCCTGCTCCCTCCTCTTGTGGCCCGCTGTGATGCCTCGCAGGCTTCACTGGCCCACCCTACTCCCTCCGCTGGCCTGGCCGCACAAAATCAACTGTCTCCTTATTACGCGAAAAAAAGATTCCTCCCACTGACATATGGGGCACACCGGTTGGGAGACTGGCCTGTGGGACTACTAAGTTAACGCATATGCAGGGCTTGTCAACTTAGTCAACAAACGATTCTAGCAGCAGTGATCGTTGGATTTGAATCGAACGGTCCTGCTGCTCCTTTAATCGCTGCTCTTCTTGCACCAGCCGCCCAAACCAGCGTCGGCGAGACCGCCTGCTCCTGCCTCTAGTGGTCGGTTGTGCTACCGTTGAGGCCTCGCCGCCCCCTACTATTCCATCACTGGCCAGGCCCTGCGGCGATGATAGCCTCACACCGTAGCCAAACCAGTGAACCCTCATACTCCTCTCGGCGTGGGCATCCACTGTCGCGTCTTCCCCGGGTCCGCATCGTCCCCTTCCTAGGCCTCACCGTCGTCCACCGCCCTGGTGCTCTCGGCGTGGCGTGGTCAAAGTTGTCAAGGAATGACTTCTATCGGAAGAGTACTGTATGTGGAGAGGCTGACAGCTGGGTCCATGGCCGCAGCAAGGAAGTGCCTCCTTATTACGCGAAAAATAATTATTCCTCCACCTGACAGCGGGGACCCACCGGATGGGCCACCGTATTTCACGAAAAAATTTCCCCCGACTGCTGGGACCCACCAGCTACATCTTCGCACGCAAGGAAGTGTGTCCATATGATGGGCAAAAAAATGATTCGCCCCCTCACTGCTGAGACCCACCAGCTACATCTTCGCATGCAAGGAAGTGCCTAACAGTCGGGACACACATGGTCGAAGCGTATGTAGCATTGTCATTCTGGTCGCAAACATGTACGTACATACTGGTCGATCGGTCGCTTTGCAATGATGAACTGTGTCCGAGTAAGTAGCGGCACATGTCATAGTAGAGCCCCCCACGTAGCAGTTCAGGCTGTCCGTCTAAACTCTGTACACGTACATACAACCACATGCCAACAAATACGACCATGTACGTACATACGGGCGGGGTCTCGAACGCCTAGTCGCGCATACGTACAACCAGGGTCGGAACGGAGAAACTGCGTTGTCATCGTGTTCATCGGGAGGCAACGGAACGCGTGCTGTTCATCGGGAGCCAACCGGCTTGGACGGAACAGCCGATGGAATGAGGCCTGGCTGTAATGCCCTGAGACCGTTACGCCAGTTGTCGTCCAGTTATTCGCTGTTGTGGCCTTGTCATTTGCTTGCATGTTGCATCTTCCCATGTCATCATCCGCATTGCATCTGCATGTTTTCAAAACTTGCATTAGTCTAGGTCTCCCAGTTCCGTCCGTTGTCCGTTCTGAGCCCAGACACACTTGCACGCGCCTGCGGCATGTCCGAAATATTATTTTATAAGTGGCCGGAAAATGTTCTCGGAATGGGATGAAAGTTGGCGTGCGGTGTTTTTATGTTGTAGGTAGGCCGCCTGTCAATTTTCGTCGCATTCAGAGTTCGCTTGACGCCCCAACGGATAAACATAGCGGCAATAGTAGCCGGCCTAACGTCGGACGTTTTCGGTCTCCGAAAACAGTCGTCGGGCCCCTCACTCTTCTCTTCTCTCAGCTCGAGACCGTCTACACAGCTCACTACCTACCGCCAGGTCCAACCTAACCTCTCTCGTCAGCCTGCAGCCCCCCTCGCGCGCGTCCGAAAGTTGTCCCGAACCCGACCCGGATTGTCGCCACCGTTGTGTCCGGATCATCCCCAAACATCTACAAAACATCACCGTTTTCTTATTTGGAATCCCTAGCTATTTTTTCGCGACCGTCCGATTAAGATCAGAGGGACCAAATGCCCCTATCCAAAAATCCACTTGTTATTTATATATCGGATCAAACCCTAAAACCTAGGAGTTTGTCCCATCGCCGCCGCCACCTGACCAAATCCCCCCATCGGGATCCTCCCATTCCTCCTCCCACCAACCAGAGCTCGAGCCCGAGCTCTTCGATTCGAAGCCACCAGAGAACCCCGCCACCTCGATCGAGAGCCTCCTCCTCCCTCTTCGATCCAGAGGAGTGGAGCTCCTCTGTGCCCTCACCTGCGCCCCTTCCTCCTTCCTCTGGAGCTCCTCACATCGCTCCCTTTGTCTCTGTTCATCAACAGGAGACCCATGGGTGCCCGAACCACTCGAAGCTCCAAGCCTCGCCGTTGCTGCTTTCGTTTCGCCTGTCTCGCGCCCAATTCCCTCGCGGCTCCGTCGGAAGCTGCTCCATCGCCGCGCGAAGTCCCTCTGCAGGAGCCGCGCATGTCCACTGCTGCTCCTCTTCGTCGCCCCGCCAAGTCCGGACGCCATGGCCGCCGAAGTTCCTCCATGCCGGCCTATTACCTCACCTCCTCGACACGAACTGGCCTGATCTGGCCATCTCCGAAGCCTCCTCGCCGACCCGCTGCGTCCCGCGCCGCCGGACCCCATAGGTCGCCGGCCCCTTCTCTCCGTCCTCGGGTCCTCCTCTGTTTTTCCTCTCTCGCAGTCGATTGTCTCTCTGTCTCAAGGACGAATTGCCCTCTGCTTCGATCGCCTGGACTGCGCAGCCGGTCGCCCCATTGACCGCGGCCCTCATCCGCTTGGGCAAGATCCAGCAAGGTCCAGCCGCCCAATTCGCCAGCCCGAGCCGCCCAGGCCTGCAGCCACCTCCACTGACCTGGGCCGAGTCGGTGAGCAGGCCCAGCGCCCCCTTCCAGCCTCCCTCTCCTAGCCGGCCGGCCTCAAGGCCCAATGTGAGCAGCCTAGTCCCAGTAGATCTAGCCCGTGTCATGTTTTTTTCCAGTTCTGCGAATTTAGCTAATTATCCAGAGTTGGCAGTTTTGCAGAAAAGCCCTCATACTTCATCCATTTAATAACGCCCAAACTGTGCATCATATGTAAAAACTCCAAATATGAAACTTGCTTAGAATTTCATCTAGTTTAATAATATGCAACTTTCATCCATGTTTAAAATGTTTAAGGTGTCGTTTGGTTAAATTTTCTCCTATTTCATGCTAAAATGCTTTATTTCATAACTAAATAACCGTAGCTTCGAATTAATAATCTCTATATGTAAATGGGGTAGAAAAATGCCTAGCTTAACATGGTGGCTTTACTTTGCATGTTTAACAACTCTAAAATATTGTTTAGGGCAGAACAGTACCAAATCTAAAATATGCTCATGAGGATTTTTCCGGACTTGTTGTTTTGTTGTTCCGGCCTCATTTAAACTTGCCTAGATAGATAGTTTCATCATGATTCACCTCTTGCCATGCTAACAACATTGAATATTGTTGGGTACATAAACGAGATCGAACTAAATAACTCGAATGTGGTGTTTCGTCAATATGCAACGGAGTTGCATGTTGAGCTCCACTTAATTTGTAGGATTGTTTGTGCATTTTGCCATGCCATGCTTCATTAAACCGGACATGCATCATACTTGACTGTGCATCATGCCATGTTTATGTGGTGGTTGTTTACTATGTTGTTTGCTCCTTTCCGGGGATTGCTTCTTCGGGTTGGTTCCGATAACGTTGTGTTTGTGAGGATCCGTTCGACTACGTCCGTTTGTCTTCTTCATGGACTCGTTCTTCTTCCTTGCGGGATTTCAGGCAAGATGACCATATCTTCGAAATCACTTCCATCTTTATTTGCTAGATGCTAGCTCTTTTGCTATGCCTATGCTGCGATACCTACCATTTGCTTAGCATGCCTCCCATATTGTTGAACCAAGCCTCTAACCCACCTTGTCCTAGCAAACCGTTGATTGGCTATGTTACCGCTTTGCTTAGCCCCTCTTATAGCGTTGTTAGTTGCAGGTGAAGATGAAGTTTGTTCCTTGTTGGAACATGGAGATGTTGTTCCTTGTTGGAACATGTTTACTTGTTGGGATATCACAATATCTCTTATTTAATTAATGCATCTATATACTTGGTAAAGGGTGGAAGGCTCGGCCTTTTGCCTAGTGTTTTGTTCCACTCTTGCCGCCCTAGTTTCCGTCATATCGGCGTTATGTTCTCGGATTTTGCGTTCCTTACGCAGTTGGGTGATAATGGGAACCCCTTGACAGTTCGCCTTGATTAAAACTCTTCCAGCAATTCCCAACTTTGGTTTTACCATTCGACACCTAGCCTCTTTTTCCCTTGGGTTCCGCGGACTCAAGGGTCATCTTTATTTAAACCCCCCTGGGCTAGTGCTCCTCTAAGTGTTGGTCCGACCGAGCAGACTGCGGGGCCACCTCAGGGCAACTTGAGGTTTGGTTTTACTCGTAGGATGTCTCATCTGAGTGTGCCCTGAGAACGAGATATGTGCAGCTCCTATCGGGATTTGTCGGCACATTCGGGCGGTGTTGCTGGACTTTTTTTACCATTGTCGAAGTTGTCTTGTAGAACCGGGATGCCGAGTCTGATCGGAATGTCTCGGGAGAAGGTTTATCCTTCGTTGACCGTGAGAGCTTGTGATGGGCTAAGTTGGGACACCCTTGCAGGGATTGAACTTTCAAAAGCCGTGCCCGCGATTATGGGCAAATGGGAATTTGTTAATGTCCGATTGTAGAAAACCTGAAGTTGACCTTAATTAAAATGCATCAACCGCGTGTGTAACCGTGATGGTCTCTTTCCGGCGGAGTCCGGGAAGTGAACACGGTGTTGGAGTTATGCTTGACGTAGGTTGTTCTAGGATCACTTCTTGATCATAGTTTCTCGATCGTGCTTTGCCTTCTCTTCTCGCTCTCATTTGTGTATGTTAGCCACCATATATGCTAGTCGCTTGCTGCAGCTCCACCTCATGCCTTTTACCTTACCCATAAGCTTAAATAGTTTTGATCGCGAGGGTGTGAGATTGATGAGTCCCCGTGACTCACAGATATTCCAAAACCAGCTTGCAGGTGTCGTTGAACCGTGCAGATGATGCAACCAAGTTCAAGGAGGAGCTCGATGAAGACCTTGTCCTTTGTGTTATTTCGTTCCAGTTGAGAAGTAGTGGAGCCCAGTTGGGGTCGATCAGGGATCTGTGTAGCATTTGGGGTAGTCTTCTTTTATTTTGGCTCCGTAGTCCGGCCCTGATTGTATTTGGATGATGTAATGCTTTATTCATGTATTTGTGTGAAGTGCCGATTGTAAGCCAACTATGTATCTTTTCCCTTATTGTATTACATGGGTTGTTTGCGAAGATTACCTCACTTGCGACATTGCTTTCAATGCAGTTATGCCTCTAAGTCGTGCTTCCACACGTGGGAGATATAGTCGCGTCGAGAGCGTTACAAGTTGGTATCAGAGCCTTCCCCGACCTTAGGAGCCCCCTGCTTGATCGAATAGGTGGCGTTGTTGAGTCTAGAAAAATGTTTTGAGTCATTTAGGAATTATATATATCAGAGAGTTAGGACTTCTTTTTACTCCCCAGTCCCTTCATCGCTCTGGTAAGGCATCCTGACGTAGAGTTTTGACTCTTCTCTTCTCAAATTTCACTAAATATTTTTTTAGGATCACGCGGGTATCTTGGAATCGTTCCGATGGTTTTGTGACGAGAACATTGTTCTTGGTGCCTCCTGACATTTAGGGGTTGTGGCAGTGTCCCGGGGAGTTGAGCTCCGAGGTGTTGTTGTCACAATTTTATCGTTGCAGTTCTGGAATACCTGAGTTTAGTTCGCCGACATCGAAAATCTCTTTTATGCAGTTCTTGGTGAGATAACCTCGACGCCACCCAGTACTGAGGCGGGAGTTCGGGAGTATTGCCATAACTCGTATAACGGATGGTTTTCGAAGGTTGAGGTAAACGATTTCCGAAGGTTTCTTGGTTATGTGTTGAAGGATGGATACAGCTGGATGTAGGATTTGCTAGTTTTGGGTGAGA
This sequence comes from Triticum urartu, assembly GCF_003073215.2. Classification (NCBI taxonomy): domain Eukaryota; kingdom Viridiplantae; phylum Streptophyta; class Magnoliopsida; order Poales; family Poaceae; genus Triticum; species Triticum urartu. The sequence continues at coordinate 375,209,813 of NC_053028.1, read as the reverse complement.
TATTATGCTTCCCCTGTATCCCCAACACCTGATTGCATAACCAAAAAATTTTGGGAGTTTATAAGTGGGAATTCAAGTAGCTCTTAGAATATCTTTCCGACAGACGTATGATATAAAATTGGGGTTCGACGTCTAGTGGTCCGCCTATTCACGGTTGGTTTTACAGTGGTCTCGTTGTGTCTTAAAGAGTCCTTGGCTATGCCGACTCGGGGACGCTTCGTATGTCATGTGCACTGCCTTGTACATGATGGTGCTGTACGATCGAGTCCGTGTAGGCCCCACCACGAAATCTACGAACGAAATCTCTATCATATGTTTGTTCCGGCTTATTCTGCAAGCCAATCCTTTGTTTTGTTTTGAGTTGTGGTATTCGAGTTGCTTCGAAGTCATATGTTGATTCCATACATTTCCTAAACGGTGTTCTCATACTCCTATGTGAATGCAATCCTTCTCGATCATCGAGATTGTCATGTCAATCTTGTTCTACCGGCGTGTTTCTCTTCAAGTGGATCCAATCTTTGTCAACATCCGCAAGATCAACTCAAGTCCTCTCAACGGTGTTCATTTCATTCGTCCCAAGCTGCCTTTGTTTTCCCCCCCTCCCACCCTTTTTCTTCGAGGACTAAGATTTCTTTATCAAGTATCCATGTTAGCGATGGAAGTTTCTCCATTCTTTTCTTTCAATGTTCGCATCCGGTGATTCTCATGAAGATTCTAACGGAGCTTCAAGTTCGTCACTCCTCACTCATTTTTCTTCTCCGGTGGTTTAAATTCAAGCGTTATTGATCATATTTTTTTCCTTGTTTCAAGTACCCTCTCATGCCGGTGCTCCTCATATTCATTCACTTCTCGTTATTCATTTGTTCCGGAGTGCTGAAGATATCTCAAAAGATTTGTGTCTCCATTATCAATCCGTTCAGGATATCTCGAGGTGTTATCTCATTCAAGCCGTTTAATTCAACCAGTGCTATCTCCTTTGCAAGTAATCGTTCAATGGTGTATCTTTTCAGTGGGCCCTAACCCACAGGTCTTTTTTCCAGGATCTTACCTAACTGTTCTAATTCTCCCGGAGTTATTCTCAAATTCTTTTCCAAGTTTGACGTAAGAATGAATTATCATAAGTCTTATGTTTTCTCCAAGATTTGTCGAATTCTTTTCATCGTTGGCTCAGTCTCTTCGCGTTTGATTATACCGGAGTACCTCAATAATTCTTGGTGGTGCTTCTCATCGTCATTATCAACATTTGAAGACCGAAGAAAATTTTCTCTTAAATCTTGCTCCGTTCTCTCAAAGATTCGTGATTCTAGCTTGATGCCATCCTCTCATAATTATTTTCAATTGTGAGAATTCTTTTCACCCATCCGGAGCAATTCAGGAGTCTTTTTAGTTTGATCATCCGGAGCCCATCATCTCAGATTTATTCATTCCAGCTTTCATCTCTTGCTCTCCAAATCTTACCAGTGCATCATTCAGGTATTCTCTTATCAGCTCATGATCTCTTCATTCTCATGTATCTAAATTCTCTCAAGTGTCTTCATTCGTTCCCTAATTCTTTCCGGTGTTTCTCTATCATTTCTTCGTTCATTTCAATTCTTACGGTGGTTCATTCAAGAGTTCTCTTCCTTGGTTATCATATCAATTTAGTCGTTGTTTCAATCCTTCCGGTGGTTTGTTGAAGACCTTCTCAAGTTTGCGCTATATCTATCTTAATCCTTTCAACGAGAATAAGTAGTATGCCAAATCCGTTGATTATCATCAATATAATTGGTGAAGGATAAGCATAATGTACTTCTTATTCTTGTTTCATCGAGTGAACTCAATTCCTTATTCCGGAGGTTCATCCAATTCCCGATCTCAATTATTCGTCTTTCTTTCTCGGAGTTCCAAGTTCTCTCAATTATATCGTCGTGAAGATCCATCTAATCGTTGCAAGGTTTCACTTTGTGTTTTCAACTTCTCTTTCTTCTTGTTATCCTTTTGTTACCGGAGTTCTTCATGAAGGTTCCACATGATGGTTCATCAAGGATTTAATTCCTTCTCAAAGTGTTCATCTACATTCTTTTCAGAGGAGCTCAAGTATTCTTTCATCTTGCTATCCGGAGTACAATTCTTTCTAATGTATCATTAGAGGTGGTATTATGTCATTCTTGGTAATTTGAGTTCATGTTCCATGATTCACATGTTGTCAAGAATGAAATATCTTAAATCCATCAATCTCTTCATTGGAGTTATCTTGGGTTATTTTTTCACCTTAAGCTTTCCCCAAGGATTGTTGCTATTTATGGTGCTCATAAATGACCCAAGTTCTTCATTTATCCTCCCAGTGAAATAAGTTTCTCGTCTTCTTGTTGATATCAATCCAATCTATTGTTTCCATTAGTGGCAGAATTTCACCTCAAGTTCTTGAGATGTTTTCCATAAGCCCTCAACAAGCCTGTTCTTTTCGTTGTTGATTTCCCAACAACTCTGTTAAATCCTTCTTTTTAAGGATGCTCTCTCAAATTCATTTGAGGTAGAACATGTTGTTTTCTTCTCCGTTCTTTTCATTGCATTCTTTCATTTGTTCTGGAGGCATTGTGATGCTGCTCTCTTCGACCCATCATCTTGTTTTGTCAAGATCATGGCCAATTCTTTCCATTTACAGGCGGAGTGCTGTCCAAATTATATCATTCTTATTCCTTCCCTATCTTGTTTTAACCGGAGTATTGTGCCCCTTTGCTCAAGTTCTTTTCGCCTTATCAAGCTTTGCATCTCTTTTCAACTGGAGTGTTGTCCGAATTTGTTTCTTCCTTATTACTCTTCCCTACCGGAGTGCTTTCAACTTTGTTCTTCCTCGTTCCTCTTTCCTAACGGAGTGCTTTCAACTTCCCTCATCTCCATTGTATTTTTTCTCGAAATTGCTTAACCTTTTCAAGGTTCTTTGGTTTCACTCGTTTGTGAAAGAAGCAACTTAGTTTTACCTCTTCTCTTTTCTCTTCCGTTTTCACTACGGTGCCATCCTAGATCTTGGGACGAGATCCTCTTGTAGTGGTGGAGTGTTGTAACGCCCTGAGACCATTGCGCCAGTTGTCGTCCAGTTATTCGCTGTTGTGGCCTTGTCATTTGCTTGCGTGTTGCATCTTGCCATGTCATCATCCGCATTGCATCTGCATGTTTTCAAAACTTGCATTAGTCTGGGTCTCCCAGTTCCGTCTGTTGTCCGTTCTGAGCCCAGACACAGTTGCACGCGCCTGCGGCATGTCCGAAATATTATTTTATAAGTGGCAGGAAAATGTTCTCGGAATGGGATGAAAGTTGGCGTGCGGTGTTTTTATGTTGTAGGTAGGCCGCCTGTCAATTTTCGTCGCATTTGGAGTTCGCTTGACGCCCCAACGGATAAATATAGCGGCAATAGTAGCCAGCCTAACGTCGGACGTTTTCGGTCTCCGGAAACAGTCGTCGGGCCCCTCTCTCTTCTCTTCTCTCAGTTCGAGACCGTCTACACAGCTCACTACCTACCGCCAGGTCCAACATAACCTCTCTCGTCAGCCCGTAGCCCCCCTCGTGCGCGTCCGAAAGTTGTCCCGAACCCGACCCGGACTGTCGCCACTGTTGTGTCCGGATCATCCCCAAACATCTACAAAACATCACCGTTTTCTTATTTGGAATCCCTAGCTATTTTTTTCGCGACCGTCCGATTAAGATCGGAGGGACCAAATGCCCCTATCCAAAAATCCACTTGTTATTTATATATCAGATCAAACCCTAAAACCTAGGAGTTTGTCCCATCGCCGCCGCCACCTGACCAAATCCCCCATCGGGATCCTTCCATTCCTCCTCCCACCAACTAGAGCTCGAGCCCGAGCTCTTTGATTCAAAGCCACCAGAGAACCCCGCCGCCTCGATCGAGAGCCTCCTTCTCCCTCTTCGATCCAGAGGAGTGGAGCTCCTTTGTGCCCTCACCTGCACCCCTTCCTCCTTCCCCGTGCTTTCCCCTCTCTCTCACATCGCTCCTTGTGTCTTTGTTCGTCAACAGGAGACCCATGGGCGCCCGAACCACTCGAAGCTCCAAGCCTCGCCGTTGCTGCTTCTGTTTCGCCTGTCTCGTGCCCAATTCCCTCGCGGCTCCATCAGAAGCTGCTCCATCGCCGTGCCAAGTCCATCTGCAGGAGCCGTGCCTGTCCACTGCTGCTCCTCTTCGTCGCCCCGCCAAGTCCGGACGCCATGGCCCCCGGAGTTCCTCCACACCGGCCTGGTACCTCGTCTCCTCGACACGAACTGGCCTGATCTGGCCATCTTCGAAGCCTCCCCGCCGACCCGCTGCATCCCGCGCCGCCAGACCCCGCAGGTCGCCGGCCCCTTCTCTCCGTCCTCGGGTCCTCCTCTGTTTTTCCTCTCTCTCAGTCGATTGTCTCTCTGTCTCAAGGACGAACCGCCTTCTGCTTCGATCTCCTGGACTGCGCAGCCGGTCGCCCCGTTGACCGCGGCCCTCATCCGCTTGTGCCTGATCCAGCAAGGTCCAGCCGCCCAATTCGCCAGCCCGAGCCGGCCAGGCCTGCAGCCACCTCCACTGACCTGGGCCGAGCTAGTGAGCAGGCCCAGCGCCCCCTTCCAGCCTCGCTCTCCTAGCCGACCAGCCTCAAGGCCCAATATGAGCAGCCCAGTCCCAGTAGATCTGGCCCGTGTCATGTTTTTTTTTCAGTTCTGCGAATTTAGCTAATTATCCAGAGTTGGCAGTTTTGGAGAAAACCCTCATACTTCATCCATTTAATAACTCCCAAACTGTGCATCATATGTAAAAACTCCAAATATGAAACTTGCTTAGAATTTCATCTAGTTTAATACTATGCAACTTTCATCCATGTTTGAAATGTTTAAGATGTCGTTTGGTTAAATTTGCTCCTATTTCATGCTAAAATGCTTTATTTCGTAACTAAATAACCGTAGCTTCGAATTAAATAATCTTTATATGTAAATGGGGTAGAAAAATGCCTAGCTTAACATGGTGGCTTTACTTTGCATGTTTAACAACTCTAAAATATTGTTTAGGGAAGAACAGTACCAAATCTATAATATGCTCATGAGGATTTTTCTGGACTTGTTGTTTTGTTGTTCCGGCCTCATTTAAACTTGCCTAGATAGATAGTTTCATCGTGATTCACCTCTTGCCATGCTAACAACACTGAATATTGTTGGGTACATAAACGAGATCGAACTAAATAACTCGAATGTGGTGTTTTGTCAATATGCAACGGAGTTGCATGTTGAGCTCCACTTAATTTGTAGGATTGTTTGTGCATTTTGCCATGCCATGCTTCATTAAACCGGACATGCATCATACTTGATTGTGCATCATGCCATGTTTATGTGGTGGTTGTTTACTATATTGTTTGCTCCTTTCCGGGGATTGCTTCTTAGGGTTGGTTCCGATAACATCGTGTTTGTGAGGATCCGTTCGACTATGTCCGTTTTTCTTCTTCATGGACTCGTCCTTCTTCCTTGCGGGATTTCAGGCAAGATGACCATATCTTCGAAATCACTTCCATCTTTGCTTGCTAGATGCTCGCTCTTTTGCTATGCCTATGCTGCGATACCTACCATTTGCTTAGCATGCCTCCGATATTGTTGAACCAAGCCTCTAACCCACCTTGTCCTAGCAAACCGTTGATTGGCTATGTTACCGCTTTGCTCAGCCCCTCTTATAGCGTTGTTAGTTGCAGGTGAAGATGAAGTTTGTTCCTTGTTGGAACATGGAGATGTTGTTCCTTGTTGGAACATTTTTACTTGTTGGGATATCACAATATCTCTTATTTAATTAATGCATCTATATACTTGGTAAAGGATGGAAGGCTCGGCCTTTTGCCTAGTGTTTTGTTCCACTCTTGCCGCCCTAGTTTCCGTCATATCGGTGTTATGTTCCCGAATTTTGCGTTCCTTACGCGGTTGGGTGATAATGGGAACCCCTTGATAGTTCGCCTTGATTAAAAATCTTCCAGCAATGCCCAACTTTGGTTTTACCATTCGCCACCTAGCCTCTTTTTCCCTTGGGTTCCGCGGACTCAAGGGTCATCTTTATTTAAACCCGCCTGGGCCAGTGCTCCTCTGACCGAGCAGACTGCAGGGCCACCTCGGGGCATCTTGAGGTTTGGTTTTACTTGTAGGATGTCTCATCTGAGTGTGCCCTGAGAACGAGATATGTGCAGCTCCTATCGGGATTTGTCGGCACATTCGGGCGGTGTTGCTGGACTTGTTTTACCATCGTCGAAGTTGTCTTGTAGAAATGGGATGCCGAGTCTGATCAGAATGTCTTGGGAGAAGGTTTATCCTTCGTTGACCGTGAGAGCTTGTGATGGGCTAAGTTGGGACACCCCTGCAGGGATTGAACTTTCGAAAGCCGTGCCCGCGGTTATGGGCAGATGGGAAGTTGTTAACGTCCGGTTGTAGAAAACCTGAAGTTGACCTTAATTAAAATGCATCAACTGCGTGTGTAACCGTGATGGTCTCTTTCCGGCGGAGTCCGGGAAGTGAACACGGTGTTGGAGTTATGCTTGACGTAGGTTGTTCTAGGATCACTTCTTGATCATAGTTTCTCGATCGTGCTTTGCCTTCTCTTCTCGCTCTCATTTGCGTATGTTAGCCACCATATATGCTAGTCGCTTGCTGCAGCTCCACCTCATGCCTTTTACCTTACCGATAAGCTTAAATAGTCTTGATCGCGAGGGTGTGAGATTGCTGAGTCCCCGTGACTCACAGATACTTCCAAAACCAGCTTGTGGGTGCCGTTGATCCGTGCAGATGACGCAACCAAGCTCAAGGAGGAGCTCGATGAAGACCTTGTCCTTTGTGTTGTTTCGTTCCAGTTGAGCAGTACTGGAGCCCAGTTGGGGTCGATCGGGGATCTGTGTAGCATTTGGGGTAGTCTTCTTTTATTTTGGCTCTGTAGTCGGGCCCTGATTGTATTTGGATGATGTAATTCTTTATTCATGTATTTGTGTGAAGTGGCGATTGTAAGCCAGCTATGTATCTTTTCCCTTATTGTATTACATGGATTGTTTGCAAAGATTACCTCACTTGCGACATTGCTTTCAATGCGGTTATGCCTCTAAGTCGTGCTTCGACACGTGGGAGATATAGCCGCATCGAGGGCGTTACACTGGCGTCCCGCAGAATGGAGGAAATGGCCTTGTGTTTGACCGGCCACGGTCAAAACGGGATCCTGTTCATCGGGACGGGCCTGGCGTACCGCAAAACAGAGGAAACAAACTTCTCTTGGACCTCCTAAGGTCAAAACGGGGTCCTGTTGATCGGGAGGGGTGTGGCGTACCGCAAACGGAGGAAACGGACTTGTGTTGGAGCGCTACGGTCGAAATGGGGGTCTAGTTCATCGGGAGAGGTGTGGCGTACCAGAAAACGGGACTCCACGGGATATTGTTCATCTCCACTGTTGACCTCCTCCAGCCTCCACAGGCTACTGTTCATCCACCATCGACCTCCTCTAGCCTCCACCTGTGACTGTTCATCCATGGGCTCCTGTTCATCCAGCCTCCACCGCGCGCTCCTCCACTGGCTACTGTTCAACCAGCCCTCTCCAGGGGGTCCTATTCAACCACCCCTCACGGGTTACTATTCATCCATTCCTCCACTTGCAAATGTTCAACCAGCCCTCCACGGGGTCGTCCTATTCATCCAACCCTCCATGGGGTCCTATTCATCCACCCCTCCACGGGGTTCTGTTCATCCACTAGCTCGATCAATGGGGTCCTGTTCATCCAGCGGCAACACCACGGGGTCCTGTTCATCCAACCCCCACCGGGAACTGTTCATCCAAACCCCCAACAACGCTCACTTTTCATCAAGAGTCATCATCGATTTGCTTCAGTTAGCAGTAGTAGCGAAGGAATCACTCGGCTTCAGTTAACAACAAGGGATCGATCTCTCGGGTTTAGTAACGTAGCTAGTGCAATCGCTCAGGTTCAGTTAGAGCCAAATGCCTCCCTCGGGTTCAGTTAGAGTGCAACACCTCGCACACACGTGCGTACGTACGAGAGAAATGCGCATCGCTTGGCCACCGACCACCCACCATAACCGGGAACTCCCCCGATATTTTCCTCGCCCTCGCTTCTACCACGGTTTTTTCCATCATGGACGGCCCAAAGAATGTCATGCAGCCGCGTCTCCGGCCCGCCCAGGACGAAAAGCCCATTTTTTGTCATGATTTTTTGTCATAGAAGTAGGAGCCCGCCACATCTATGATGAGACCAGGTTTTGTCACAATTATCGTCATAGAAGTGTCATAAGCATGACAGAAAAAAATTCGTTTGGCTCAAAATGTCACGGGTGTGTCTTTTTTTGTAGTGATATGATGAGTCAACCATATAAAGAATCGGGCTATCAGCATGCTAATGAGGACATGGATCATCTATGTGGGCAGGAACGTCGTAGCATGGATTGCAAGAAGTCTCTCTTCATGAAATCCTTAGAGGACACGCCTGAAGATGCCACCTCAACACAGGCTCAACTAGCCGGGATCGTATAGTGCTTAGCCTGGCAACACTAGGGTAGGGGTTTAGGAAGGGTCTGGAAGGTGTGCCCAAGAAAAAGGAGAGAAGAGACCGGGGAAGATAGCTGCCTCCAAACAAGCCAGAGCACATAGCAGCCAGATGGTGGATTCTGAAGAGCGTGTACCCGTGAAGGGTGCGGCCATGTTCCATCTCACGGGCGAGCCGATGCTACCACTGAAACCATTGGAGGCACTATCGGGGGATCTTAGGAGACTGCACGACCATGTGATGTCGACTGAGAAAAGCCTACTAGCCTTGAAGGATCTAGGATATCCGACATACACGGCTCGTGTTCCTGAGGGGAAGTGCTACATCGACACATGTCCCATGGAGGTGTTCTTCCTGTGTTTTGACCATATCGTTGAGATGTTTCTTACAAGGCGGCTCGATTTTACAATCATCTGCCTTTTTGCGCTACATATGAGCTCCGTCAAGAAGAGAGAAGAAGTCTCGCAAATCTGTGTGGCGGATCCGTACTACATGCACGAGTCTTTCTTGAGCCTCGGCGACTTTGAGCGTGAAACTGCTAGGGAGTACCTCCAAAACTTCATGGTACAGAATAAGGACCAGGAAATTGTCCTCCTGCCTTATCATCCAAAGTAAGTCAGTTCCGGACAACCCTTTCCTACATTTCAATCATTCCTTCTTGCTCATTTGGATAATAATTTGAGGTGTCTTTTCCCCGCAGCAACGGGCGCGCCGTCCTTATCGTTCTTTACCCGCGAGTCTCCCACGCCATGTATTTTGACCCTACCAAAGACTACGAGAAGAAGGACTAGACCCACATAATGAATATTCTAGATGATGCTCTCCAAGGCTTCAGCATTAGGGGTGGCCACCAGCAGATCAGGAAACAAAGGAACAAGAAGTTGGGTTTCTCGCATAAAACTAACTTCTGCTGCATCCATGTCCCAAAACCAAGCAACAAAGATGGATTCTACCCCCTCCATCTCATGATTGATTTCAACACGGATCACCAAAAGCTTCATATGATGATCATATCTGCAAGTGGGTAGAACCTCATGCAGAAGTGGATTATAAACTTAGTGATGACTTCTTTCGCATCCAAAGGGACATTGCGACGATCATCATGAAGGAAGTCGTCGATGAGAAGGGGATGTTCCACCACAGCCCTATATCGCGAGCTGACGTCCGAACTCGCATAGGCATGCAACGTCATGACCTCACGTCGTTCAAGAAGATAGGGTCCATACTTGATGATATGGAAGGATGGAATTTCTAGTGATTTACGATGCCGATGATGATGATATGTGTCGGTTGAACTTGTATACTTTCTGTAGTGATTAAACTTTGTGATGTCCACGGTCCCTGCCGAACTTGCGTAACGCTACTTTGTTAGTTTGGGTATGATGACATGCGTATCTCTAGTTAATTAGTTCGCGTACTATATGTTGCATCTAGTTGCTAACCCTTTCTTTTTTTGTTGCTCTAGTATATTTTGTTGCTCTAGTATATTTTGTTGCATATGATCGTACATTCTCTTGATGAAGGTGCATCTCTAACAGGTACCTAGATTCTTGATGGCGAAGGAGTGCTATGTCATGGATGAAGGGAAGGTTCTGGGAGTGTATGACGAGTGGTATGAGTGTCAGGCGCAAGTGGAGGGGGTCTCGGGTGCCAGCCATAAAGGCTTCAAAAGCAGAAAAGAAGCACAAGCTAGTTACTTAGGGTACACGCTAGCGTGAGAGAGGCCTCATAACCGCCGCCTCATGTAGTACATAGTTCTGCTATCACTCTTAGTGATAGCACTTCTCACGTATATCATTGTTTAGATGGATGACGTTGTAGTTGAAAGTATTCGACACTTGCATGTATCGCTATTTTCGAGATGATGACAAGAGACCACTTTGTGTTGGATGATGATTATAATGAGACTATTTGTATGTATATGCTATAATTAGATTTGTGGTCTCACAGCCATTTGTATGTGTATGATGATGACATTTGTATGTGCTAAAGATTCTTGTATAAAGCATGTTCAAATACTAAACAAATATGCAGAAAAAACAAAAAACTAATGAAATTAGCAGTAGCGAGTGGAGACAAGATAGCAGCATCGTGCCACTAGCAGTAGCGCGACCTAATAAAGTGCGCTAGAGCTATTAGCAGTAGCGCGCTTTCATACAACTCACTACTGCTATGCTTTATAGCAGTAGCGCGTGCAGACATGCGCTGCTGCTATAGGTTAGCTGTAGCATCGTATTAGTAGCGCGGGTCCAATATTTTTCTTTTATTGTATAAAAATTCTCCAAAAAGTTTCATTCCAATCTGAGTACTAAATAACACCATGGTAGTTCAGCTGAAAACATTGCTAGTCTGGGTTAGTTTCATTCAAATCATGCAAATTAGAGTCCAAAACAAGAGGAAAAACGTTAGGAAAAGTAGATACAACGGAGACACATACACTCTCCAAGATTAAACCTTTGCTTGTCCTCAAGCAATTCAGTTGATAAATTGAAAGTGGAACAGAAAACCTTTTACGAACTCTTTTGCTCTTGTTTACACAAATAATCTTAAGTAGCACCCAGGTTTTCAGCAAAGATTATAACTAACCATGTCAACAATAACTCTTAAAATATATGTTAACTCATATCAATGACATAATCAACTAGCAAGCAATAATAAAACATCTCAAATGACAAAACCTTGTCAAAACAATCATGATACAATATGACAACAGTGGTATCTCACTAGCCCTTTCTAAGACCGCAAAACATAAATGCAGAGCACCTCCAAAGTTCAAGTAGCGACTAAATATTGTAATTCATGGTAGAAAATATCCAATCATGATGCATCCTAGCTATACAAAATGCATGAGTATGACAATAGTTCTCTAAGAATCTGGAGCTTATTTTAGAAGGTGATGACTCAACATAAAATTAAAAAGATAGTCCCTTCGCAGAGGGAAGCAGGAATTTGCAGTGGTGCCAGAGCTCAGTTTTTAAAATAGAGGTAAAAGAAATTTTGAGAAATGCACCATTCCTATTTACTTCGCGACCATTAGTTATCGATATCTTCCATGCTAAACACATTAGTGGTAGTTCCCAAGTGAGAAAAGTAAAGGTTTACTCCTCCACCACCAACAATCACACTTCATGGGTAGCTGAATCCTCGGGTACCGTCCATACCAACATTAGTCCGGGGGGAGTTTTGTTTAATTATTTGCAATTTGATTCGTGACTGGGAATCCCTGTTACCACACCTCTCATGCAAGGACAAGTGAATAAACACTCATCATGAGAATAACCTGCTTTGCAGGGAAGATACCGACTACCTCCTATCGCCCTATGAACAATCCAGGCACACAAAAAGGATATTTATTTGAACTTTTTAGAGGTGGAACATGCAGATTTACATAGAATGGTAGGGTAATACCACATATAGGTACATATGGTGGACTCATCTGGAATAACTCAGGTTTCAGATTTTGATGCGCAGGCAGTATTTCCGCTTAGTACATGTGAAGGCTAGCAAATAGGTTGGGAAGTGGCTAGCTAGAGAGCGAAAACGGCCATGAACATGCATTGTGCATAATGAACATTGGATAGTAGCATCACTAGGATATGAACACCATGAACATAAATATTATAGAGGCTATGTTCGTTTTGATTCAACTACATGTATGAACATGTGCCAAGTCAAGCCACTCAAAACATTCGGAGGAGGATACCATATCATCATACTACATCACAATCATTTTAACGGAATGTTGAAATCCGAATCATTATCCACCCCTAGCTACTTAGGCATGTCATGAGAAACTATAATATCTAATTGTCATTGCAAACATGTTTGATCATAATATGATGAATCATGGATACTAGGTTAAACATATTTACAAAAGCAGAACAAGTCGTGTTCATACCCATTTCTCTCTAACACAGCTAGTTCACCAAATATCGTCATTATTGCCTTTCACTTGCACGAACGGATGATTTGAAAATAATAATAGTGCAAGAGTGCTATGGACTAAGCTAGAATCTGCAAACATTTTATTCAAAGGAGAAGACAAGGTAATTTGGGATCTTTGTTAGATAAACAATAATGCAAATGAGAGCCACTCAACATTTTCATCGTGGTCTTCTCCTTGGTATGACTCAACAAACAGAAAAGAAATTCAAAGAAACACACTTAAATATTTTTTGGAGTTTTTAGGTTTTCTAGAAGAAAGCAAATCAAAGCAGGAAAAACAAAAATAAGAAAAACTATTTACACGGGAAAGCTCCCAACAAGCAAGAAGAAGAATCAAGAAATCTTTTTGGGTTTTCTTTTAATACTACAACTAATTAAACTAGAAAGAAAAACCAAAAAGAATCAGGAAATATTTTTGGATTTTCTCAAAGTTTTTCAAACACACAGGAAGAAAGCGATAAAATAAATCTAGCATGGACAATACAATGAAAAAGTGTGGACACCGACCATTGGAATGAAATGTGTGAACATGAATGTAATGTCGGTGGAAATACGTACTCCCCCAAGCTTAGGCTTTTGCCCTAACATGGTAATCGCCACTTGTAGTAGCCATCAGGTCCAATGTTGAAGTGATGTTGAGCGGGTACCTAAGCGTCCCACTCCTGAGGCTCCTCCTCTGCTGCCTAGGCGTTCCGGTAAGCAATGATATCATCTGGCATGATCCGCTATCCTCCCCTGGAAATATGATCAAACAAAGCATGTGGAGGCAACGGAATAATATCACAAGTATTTTCACTAAAAAATGAGTAGCATAAATACCGCCATGAATTTTACCCTTAGTCCTATTAAGGTGTAGACGACGTGCAACAATAGCTCCTAAGCTGCAAGTTTTATCACCATATAGTGTGTGGTGTAAGACAACGAAATCTGGGGCACTAAGTGCACCAACCTTGTCTCTAGCAAGTAAACACTTTGCAACCGAAGGAAACTGCAAGCTAGTGGTGGTGACACTCGACACCCCTCTCTCATCTCCCACTGACAGAGTGCGATTAAAGCCCTCAAACTCTGCAAGCCTAGGCTCTCTTATTTCCCCTGTAGAAGGGATCAAACATATATCACAAAATTCAGTAAGTGGTATTTAGCGGGTTTCATCATATAAATGAAACCGCACCTCAAGGGGGTTATTCCTACTTATGAAATGACAACTTTGCACAAAGGAATTTGTAAGGAGATGATACTATTCACACTCAGCTATGATGAAGTTGGTGAGGCCAACATTGGCAGCAAATTATACGAACGCTTGACAGATTCCAACTCCATCCATGAAGGGGTTATGTGGCCCTTCGCGCGGCCGTACTTCTGCCATTCTTCGTGTATGGAGGTCACTATCCAATGATTCGCCAACAACGCACTACAGGAATCAGGCACTTTGCCGTCTGCCATGGCTAACGGCAAAGGCATGTCTGGCAGATGGCAAAGGCCTTTGCCGTCAGCCAGCAGATGGCAACACATCCGGCTGAACAAACTATGGCAAAGGGCCCTTTGCCGTCTGCTGGCGGACGGCAAAGATGCAAAGGTCTTTGTCGTCTGCCAGCAGACAACAAAGGGCCTGGATGGCACACGTGGCAGCTTAGGCCGTTAAGGGGTTAATGGCATGCTTTGTCGTTTTCCAATAGACAACAAAGTGCCCAAATAGGCCAACCCAGATGCCCCCAGGTAGCTGACACGTGGCATGCTTTGACGTCTGCTAGCAGACGGCAAAGATGCAACGGTCTTTGCCGTCTGGCAACAGATGGCAAAGCATGCCATATGGGCTAGCCCAATGCACCCCAGGTTGCATAGGTAGCTGACACGTGGCAGATTTGCCGTCTGTTGGCTGATGGCAAAGCTCTTTGCCGTCTGCCCAAAGGCGGCAAAGTGCCTATATAGCCCCTGTTTTTTCTTAAATTCAATCAATTTCACACAATATCACAGATATAGACACACATTTGAATATACTCTAAACAAGCATACCAACACATATACATACCAAATCATATCCCTGCCATATGGATATGATCATCCAACACATATACATACCAAATCAAAAGTCCATATGCAACATATATAGCTAGCCAACATATCCAAAAACAAGCATACAATGGTTTCGTCTACACATACATATCCAGGTAGCGAGTTTCACATTGTTCATCCTACAAAATCAAAACAAAAAGCAAGCACAAGGAGAAGAGTAGACTCCGTCAATGCAAGCTTCCTCATCTAAAGCAAATTGGGAAAGAAGAAAGTTAGAAGAAGAAATTTAGAAGAAGAAGAAGAATTTTTCTTCTATTTCTTTTTCTCCTCTCCTCTTCTTTATCCTCTTCTTCTTTTTACTAAGGTAGGTAAAAATGCCATCTTTTAGCTAAGCTAGGTAAAAATGCTAAGTGTAGGTCATTTTAGAGCTAAGCTAAGTAAGTAGGTCATTTTGGAGCTTTGTAAGGTTATTATGTCATCTTCGAGGAAAATAAGCTATGTCTATGTCATTTTGTAGGTAACAAAGATTAGCATGCAATTTTTGACCTAAGTATGCTAAATGTGTCATAAATGAATTGAAGAAGCTAAGTATAGGTCAGTTTTGAGCTAACCTAGGTAGTAATGCCATTTTGGAGCTAACTAAGCATATTTATACATTTTGGAGGACAAAATGGTAAGTGTAGGTCCTTTTAGAGCTATCCTAGTTAAAATCGGTCATTTTGGAGCTAGGTAAGGTTTTTTTGTCATTTTGGAGGAAAATAAACTGATTATATGACAGTTTGGAGCTAAACCAAGGTTATTATGCCATTTTTTTTACCAAAGTAAGCTAATTATGTCATAAATGACCTAGGTAAGCTAAGTATATATCATTATTGAGCTATCATAGGTAGTTATGCCATTTTTAGCTAACTAAGCATATTAAGTCATTTAATTTAGGAGGAAAAATGCTAAGAATAGGTCATTTTTATAGCTATCCTAGGTAAAGTATAGGTCAACTAAGCTTATTATGTCAATTTGGAGAAAAATAAGGTAAGTATAGGTCATTTTTGTGCTAACCTAAGTGATGATGCCATTTTGAGCCAACTTACGTAAGTATAGCTCATTTTTATCTAACTTAGGTAATTATGCCATTTAGGGGGAAAATAAGCTGAGTATGCATTTGTTAAGAAAAACACTAGAGAAAACTTTCCCTCATCACAACAAATGAGATGAACATCACAACTAAGGTAACAATTGATCCAACGGCATAATGATGCCAAGCCTCATTATCAATGGCATATTTTCTAATCTTCTTAATCTTCAAGCGCATTGCATCCATCGTCGAGCACATTGCATTCATCTTCATCTTCTGATCATCGACGACATCGGCAACATACAACTCCAATATCATCTTCTATTATTCAATTATTTTAATTTTTTGTTTTAAATACTCATTTTCTTTTTCAACTAAATTTAACTTCTCGACAAGAGGGTCAGTTGCAATTTCCGGTTCACATACCTCCTAGATAAAAATATCTCTATGTCAAATTGATGGCCATAATTGTCATAAATGTGAAATGCAACAAATAGTTATAAAAGAGAATTTACCACATCCGAATCATAAAGCGGGCGAGGGCCGACGGGGAAGGATATCAAGACCATGGCACTATGTATAACAAACAATCATACAAAGAAAGAAAATTTTACAAGTAACTATATAAATCATACAATCATAGAAGTAACTATATAAATCAAGTACAACATAAAAAATTGAATTCCTAATAATAATCTACATCTTTGGGTTCAATAAATGCTCTAGGATCAATAAATGCATCATCATCACTATCAGTAATGACGTGCTCATCATCATCATCATCATCAAAAAATGCGTCATCATGTGGAATGCCACCTTTACGTAATTGGTCAAGCAGCAGTAACCTCTTCTAGTTCGGCGTCCATAATTTGTAGACTTTCGGTCGGCCATGGATGTCTCTTTGCCATAGGTATGAAAGAGATACCCGTTGATGTCGTATTTGTCAAATGAACGGACCTTAAAGTCAAAACCATTAGCGACTTGTCTCAATTCGGCGTCCATAAACTCTGAATTAGCCTACAAGTTTAATATGAAATTGATTGTTGCATTAGCTGCAAATTAGATGAAGAAATGAAATGGTCTAATGGAAATTACCGTTTGTTTGAACCAAGAGATGAAACCGGGATAGCCGTCTCCATGCTTTGCCAGAAGCTCATACTCTTCGACGGAATCCTTTTGGATCACCGCTCCATACGAGAATTTGGCAACGTATTGACTGTACCAAATTTATCCGGGAATAAGAGCAGTTCAAAGGAATTAGAAGTTGCGAAACAATGTACTGAGAACTTACTCGATGTACGGTCACACTTCTGTTAAGTTGTTCAAGATATACAACAAAATGGTCCGCCATTCTTCGACATCCAACGTTAAGGAATTAGAAGCACCGACTGGTGCAAGATCCCCTTCGAATAGGCTGAGGTTGGGTCCACCCTTTTTAGGGTCGCCAGCATTGTATCGAGGCTTCGAATTATGCAAATGACGATTTTTGGCTTCGTAGTGTGCTATCACAAAGTTTGCCGCCTCCTTAGTAATGAATGCCCCAGCCATCGATGCTTCAATTCTATGTTTATTTTTACATTTTCCTTGAAGCGTCTTCTGCATCCTCTCAGTTGTGTAGAACCAATGATTTTGCGTGCCCCCACCCAATCTTACCTTAGTTTGGAGAAGAAAAATCAAGTGCTGCATTGGATTAAAGAAGCCCGGCGAAAAAATCTTCTCCAACTTGCAGATCAACTCCGGCGCCAACTCTTCCATTTCTTCTAGCAGGCCAGGCGATAGTTCTTTCCCACAAAGAACGTGGGAGAAATAGGTCCTGCCAGTACTAGCCATTCATCCTCAGGGATGAAGCCACGCAACATCACCAGCATTACCGGCTCAATCCTTATGTGCCAATCATGACTCTTGAGACCAAATATATTCAATTTTTCAAGATTCGCTCCCTTCTTTAGATTCGGTGCATACCCATCGTGGAACATCAACTGCACTTTCACCCACAAGATAATTTCCCTAATAGCTGGCCTTCCAGGATTGAACCATGCCTTTGGCTTTGTCCAGTTCTGCTTTCCTTTCGGTGGTTTCATGTTTTGTAACAATCTATCACATAGTGCCTACAGATTGACTCTAGCCTTAGTATTATCCTTTGACTTCCCCTCTATGCCGAACAATGTACCAAAATTGCCTCGGCGATATTCTTTTTAGTGTGCATCATGTCAATGTTGTGTGGGCAAAGGAGGTCCTTGAAGTAAGGCAGATCCCACAAGCATGACTTGTGAGTCCAAGCATGTTTCGAATTATACCCCTTGACATACCCTGGACGCTTTGGATCTGGCTCGAGAGCATTTAACTAATCCAGGGTCTCTTGGCCTGTCAACGCAGGTGGTGCAGAGTTTTTGACAACTCTACCTTTGATGAAGTTCTTCTTGTCTTTCCTGAACTTATGGCTAGGATCCATGAACTGTCTATGCCAAGGTTGGAAAAAGCAGTAGTCGTAAGCAAGGCGGTTGGCCTTCGCCTAGTGCCTAGGCGGTGCCTAAGTGGTAGTCGTAAGCAAGGCTGGTCGCAAGTTTTCTTGCTTTAACTTGCATAGACTCTATGCAAGTCGAAGCAAGAAAACTTGTGCCTGACCTCAAGCCAACGAAACTCAAGAGATCCCTTGCATGTGGGGCACGGGAACCTTCCATGCACACACCAGCCAACCAATAGTGCGTATGCCGGCAAGTCATGCATCGAGTACATGTACCAGAAACGCATTATGAAGTTCTGTTTGCTAAAGGGGTCGTATGTCTTGAACCCATTATCCCAGGCTTCTTGCACTTCGTCCTTTAGCGGCTGCATGTACACATTCATATTCTTCCCCAGATAGTTGGGCCCTGGAATTATCAACATCAGGAAAATGTTCTTTCTTTGCATAATCTGTCCGGGGGGAGATTGAGTGGAATGACAAATACGGGCTACCAAATGTATTGGGCTGCCGTCAGACCAAACACGCTGAACCTATCCGTGATGATGGCGACTCGAGGATGCCTTGGATCTGCCGCTTTTTCATGATGTAATGCATCTAAGTGCTTCCACGCTTCACCGTCTAATGTGTGCACCATCACCAGTTTCTCGTCTGCATCTAGTTGCGTTCGTTTGCCCATTTTGTGCCATGTCATCTGTCTGGCCGTCTCTTCGACCATGAAAATACATTGAAGTTTTGGTACGATTGGCAGATACCGAAGAACATTCACTGGGATTTTGGTCTGTGTCTTGTCACCCATACCGTTGTCTACCACAACATACCTGGATGACTTGAAAACAGGACAATAGTTCAAGTCCGCATACTGAAGCCTAAATAAGGCACATCCTTTCTCACAGGCATGTATCTTCTCATAGGGCATCTTAAGAGAACGGAGGATTTTGTCTGACTGGTAAAAGTTTGCAGGTACTACATGGCCTTTGGGTAGAAAACGTCCAAATACTTTCATCATCGCGTCATAGCATTCTCTGCCCAAGTTGAATTGAGCCTTCAGAGCCATTATTTGTGAGATGGCATCCAGCTGACAAAGCTCAGCGTGCTACATTTCATTGAAGGCCTTCGCAGATTCCTCCATCTCATCGTCCGAGTCTCGAGCATCATCAAAGTCTTGCACCATGTCTTCCATCCCGATACCATGGTTGTCGGTGCGACGATGAAGCACCTCAGCTCTGGCATGTTGGGCAGACTCGCCAAGAAATGTCCACACCGTATAACCAGGCGTAAAACCTCTCTTTTGCAGGTGTTTTCCCATTTCCTCTTCTGTCTTCTTGTGCCAGTTGTCACACTTGGCACAGGGGCACCAGGTTGTCCTCTAGACATTTGCAGATGGGGCTCTCACAAACCCCTTGGTTTTTGTTAACCATTCATTGTTCATGTCTATCAGACTAGTGTGACCGTTGTACATCCACACACATTCACTCATCTTGCCTAGCTACTGGACACATAAGAAATATATATATAAATGCATGTATATATTCATCAGTTAATGGAGTTTGTCACTTTTATTACGTCCATGCATCCTATACGCTAATAGGTAAAGATAGGTCCTGATCTCACCCGAGTATGTGTAGATTGGGTTTGTTTTCCCATGCTCTGCTCCGGATCCGATGCAAAATTTTGGCAGCACCGCCCCGCTATTCTCCTGATACACGTCTTGGTAATAAGTAGAGAGGATGTGTAACCGGAGAATAACAGGGAGGCACTGATGAAATTCTGCATCGGATCCAGAGTAGAGCATATGGGAAAACGAACCCAATCTACACATACTCGGGCTGTCCATGGATAACTTTGGACAATTCAAAAGAATCACGGTTGTAAATATGCAAATGCATGCATATTTACAGATGTAACCCTTTCAAATGGGAGACACATAGTGGTTATGCAAACCGATGATTGTAGACACCTATAGCTAGCAAGTTTCATCAGCACGAAGACCAGAACAGAGCAAATGAAGGGGTGAGGAGGAGATGTCATTTGTGCTCACCGACGAACACAGGGGCAGAGCTCGCCGAACGGATGGGGAGGTCGTCGAACACCAGACCCTCGCAGCGATGAAACAACTGCACATTTAAAACCACTTGTTCAACACAAATATGATGTTTTTATAACAAAAGCGAAAAATATATGACCTAACTCATAATTTGCAAATATATGACCCCGTCGGCCTCTAGAAGGCTGAAGAGCTCCTTTTTTGGGAGGTGTCGGGGGTCGCGGGGTCGGGGGTGTCGTATCGGGGTTGGGGTGCTGTGTCGGGGTCGAGGGTGTTGTGTCGGGGTGTCTGGGTGTCGTGTCATGGGTCGTGGTGTCGGTGGTGTTGTGTCGGGGTCGGGGTGCTGTGTCAGGGTTGGGGGTGCCGTGTTGGGGTCGGGGTGCTGTGTCAGGAGTCGTGTCGGGGTCAGGGTGTCGAGATGTCATGTCGGGGTCAGGGGGTCGGGTGTCGGCGGTGTCATGTCGGGGTCAGGGTGTCGTGGTGGCGGTCATGTCTTCTTCTTCTTCTTCTTCTTCTTCTTCTTCTTCTTCTTCTATTCTCCTCCTCCTCTTCTTCTTCTTCTTCTTCTTCTTCTTTATTTTCCTTTTTCCTGTCCTTATTTCTCTTCTTCTTCCTTCTTTTCCTTCTTCGTCTTGACTTCTTTTTCTTCTTCATTTTCCTTATTTTCCTTTTTCCTCTCCACTTCTACTTTTTCTTCTTTTCTTCTTTTTTTCATCTCACAAAATGTACTAATAACCTAAAATATGACTAACCTAAAAACTACTAACCTAAAAAAGCAACTAAATCAACTAGCCTAAATTACTAATGGTACAACATAAATCAAAAAATAGCAAGAAAAAAAGAAAGAAAAAAGTGAAGAACCTCACCGGGGGCGGCTGGACGGAGAGGCGCCGGGCGGCAGCGGGTGGCTGGACAGAGAGGCGTCGGGGGGCTGGGAGGGAGGGGGCGGAGCGGTGACAGGCAGCGGGGCCACGGGCAGCCTGAGCGGCGGGGCGTTGGGACGGCCTTGGGGGGGGGGGGGGGGGGGGTCGGTGGGGGTCGGGGCCGGGGGCGGCTCGGGAACGGCGGCATCGGCGTGGGTGAGGTGAGGGGAGAGAGAGAAAGGGGCGGGGCACTGACCGCTTTTTGGTTTAGTCACAGCTCTTTGTCGTCTGCTAGCAGATGGCAAAGAGCCTAGATAGTGGGGTGGGCCAGGGGAAACTGCCGTTAGGTTGGCCACATTCTTTGCCGTCTGCTAGAAGATGACAAAGAAAGTGGCCGTTAGGTCGTTCTCATTAGTGGGCCACCCATCCTCTTTGCTGTGTTCTATGTAACACCCCCAGTGTCATGCTACAGTAACCCTCCGTGATTAAACCAATCATTTTTCCAAACAGTTCTTAATCACCTTTGTTCAATATCCCATTTGAAATTCCAGTCAATTCAAATTCAAGTGAAGTTTGAAGTTGCTAAAAAGTTGCTGGAAAAATGTTCATCATTTGTCAAAAATTCCATAACAATTATTTGTTAAGGAACACAACATCACTTTTGTGCAAAGATGAGCATTAGCAATTATAACAACACCAATTCAGCATTTTTAAATGCTATCCTATTTATGAAAATTACTACATGAGTTCTTCTGGTCTCCAAACTAATTGTGGCACTATCTAAGATCACCACGGAATAAAAGGGGCACTTCCCATATTTTTCCAAGTAAATAGCATGCCCAATATTTACTTACCTATCTCTGTTTATTAAAAAAATAGAAATCAAAGAAAGGAGAAAAAGAAAAAGAAGGACAGAGCCCCCTGTCCCCTGGGCCTCATCCCAACCGCGCTAGCCCATTAGCCCACCCCTCACTCGGTCGGCCGTCCTGTTCCACAGGTGCATCGCTACAGGGGCGAGGCTCCCATCGAGCCACCTTGCCTGCGACGCTCTGGCGATGGGGATAAGGCCCCGGGACGCCTCGACTCCCCCTCACCTACGGCCACTCACCACTCGCTCGGCCCTTCTATCCCTTGTCGCTCTCTATCTCTCTCTCTCTCTCTCTCTCTCTCTCTCTCTCTCTCTCTCTCTCTCTCTCTCTCTCTCTCTCTCTCTCTCTCTCTCTCTCTCTCGCGCGCGCGCGCGCGCCCAGATCCACAGCAACCGCGCCATCGTCCCCATGTATCGCTCTGTCCTCGCGCCCACCGTTGCCTTCGATGCCTGAGGACGTGTCCGACGGCCCCGCCGTCGTCCCCTTCGTCACCTAAATCACCCCGTTCAAGCGGGGAGCACCTACGTCGAATTGCCATACCGACATGTTCTGTTGCCTCGGGACTTTGGCATCGCTAAGGAAGCTCTACCTCATCGAGTGTTCGGCACACATGCCATATTCCTTTTATTACCCACTTTGCATAAATTATTAATCATGCATCCTTTTAAAAAATTATTATTATTATTATTACTATTATCTCCGGCTTGCACTATCTTCTGCGCACAAGTAAATGATCCGGATTGGGCAGCGCTGTCACCCCGGCGTGTCGACATACCACGTTACCTCGGCTGGACCGGGGGCTTCGTCATCACTTCATTAACCCATGCCGAGTACTTCGGCGTCACACTGCCGGCCTAGATCGGCCGTGCTATGTCGCCACTTCCAAGCGTCGAGCTCTTTGCTCTGCCACCTCGGGACCTCCTTGGGGGCTGGGAGCTCATCCTGCCGTAAGCTCGGACCGCGTCATCAATACCGACCACATTAACCAGCTAAGTCGCTTTCATGCTCAAAAACTTGTAGTTTTCAATTTTGTTCGGTTCGACCAAGCATTATACTTTTTTTGGCAAAAAGTTGTTTGTGAAAAACCTCTTTGTCAAAACTTTGTTTGTGACGCACAAATTCAAATACCCCGTTTAGTTGGGGGCTTCCTTTACGAAGCCATTCTTCTTGCATATGATTATATTTGTATGGCTTCGTTCCTTGTTCGTGTATTACGCCACAATATGCTCCATGTTGACTTAAGTGTTCCGCAAGCTGGGTTGCCTTGCTCCTGTGTTTACCCCTACGTTCCCGATTGTTCGGCTAGGGAGTAAAGGGAGCACCTCTACAATTTTCACGATCGGGTCATCGAGCTCGAACCTCAGACTGGGTGAAGCCGAAAGGTAGCGCTCTTATTGTTTTCCATCATGGTCGGCACACAACGAAACTCATGAGTACAAAAAATCTATTGCACAAGTCTCATAGTAACAATGAGCAACCGAGAAAGGTATCGGCGGGGGTACTATTTTCTTCGAAGATGCTTCTTACACTTCGTCAGTAATATAGCATAAGTTCCCTGAGCATGCTTTGTCTATTATAGCCTTATGGCCTGATTGCCTGGTTATCGGAAACACCGTCGATATTCTCGACAGGTGGAGTACATAACACTTTTCGGCCCTTGACCGAAGAGGGAGAAGCCGACGGTCGGTTAAGCCGCGTTTAAAGTTTGGGTGAACACAGATATGATATAAGTACTTTGGTACATACAATTATCATACATAATTTTTTTACCCAAGTCACTTGGGGGCTCTTAAATTAATATGAGCCGCTTTTGTTAGTCACTGCACCATCTTTTTCTACCACTCCTGTCTCGACTCAGGTGTATGATCAATAGCCGGGTAGCCTGGTTTCTCTCTAAAGCCGCTCGAGTTTAGTTCGCTAAACTGGTCTAACAAGCAGTACTCCTCCTACAGGATAGGAGGTTGCAGCCGTAGGCTGACCCGCTTGAAGTCTTGAGATCAGATGTGTCATATTAATACATGACAGAAGCACAAAAGTAAGACCAATTTTTGGATTGGCACCAAATGACTTGATTTAGTTCGGGCGTAAAGTTTTTACTGATGTTTTTTGGTTTTTTAAGCCTATGGCACTTTTAAACAATTTGTTTGTTTCCAGCATAAGTCTCGTAGTGCAGTGCTGGACACCTCTAGAGATTCGGCAAAAAAATTCTCGGATATTGCTATATATGCATCGGTTTCGAATTGTGTCTTTGGTCAATAGTTGGGTTGCCCGGCTCCTGTGCTTGCCTCCTACGTTCCGCTTTGTTCGGGTAGGTGTGCAAAGGGAGAACCACTACGATTGTGCTTCCAGCTTGAATGGTTAAGCACCTCAGTGGAGAAAGCCGAAAACTGACTGTCACAATGGGCGTAAACTGGTCAGCGACCCGATGACAGTATCAAACTATAGATCAATACCGATTACCCCGTGTTAAACGATGGGCGTTTCATAACATTGGTCGAAGTGATAATGGCTAGACTTCGGTCGGTGCCGAACACTAACCTAGGGCTCGTAGCTAGCTTCCCCAGTTTAAATCTCCCATGACTAAGTGAAAGTTATAAAGCCCGCATATTTGATTGCCTCGTTTCTGCTAACACAACCACCTTCGGACATCGAGACGTCGGCTAAGGGTTGTCTTGTTATTGCGAAAACACCCTGTGTAGCATCTACAAGGGGGTGGAAGCCGATGATGGGCCACTTTCAAGTCATAAAAGATCGCAACGGATTCAAAATAAATATATCATCGGCGTTCGTATCTTATATACGAGGGCTACCTTCCGTAATCATCGTTATAAATACATAAATATGCATCAATTTGACTTAAGATTTTGGCCAAGCTGGGTTGCCTGGCTCCTGTGATTACCCCTACGTTCCCGATTGTTCGGCTATGCGGTAAAGGGAGAACATCTGTAATTGTTACTATCGTTTCATCCGAGTTAGTACCTTAGACTGGGTGAAGCCAAAAGCTAGCGATCTTAAAGGATATAATTGGTCGGCAACGATGGAAGTGAAAATTTTGGTTCATTAATACCATAGAGTTCGGGAACTTTCCCCAGACTAAATCTGCAATATTTTCCTCCCACATGGATTGGAGGTGAGGTTTCATGATCATGCTTATCATGACGACCCAAAGAAAGGAACCGATAGCGGGACAATTTTCTTTGGAAGACATTTCTTATGATAAACAGTAATATAGCATATCTCTCTGCATACCCTTGTTTATAAAACTGTATGGCCGGATTGCCTTGTTTGTCGTAAATCTTTTCCCACACAGAGGCTTTATAAAGTAGGACAAACACTCACCAGCTTCTGGCCGAGGAGGTTGAAGCCGATGGTCGGTCAACAAAGTTTTGTACAGTGCGGATCCGAGCATTAATGATGTTAAGTACTTGGATACATAGAATCATTACACATAATTTGTGATTTTACTCTGGATATCGATCCTTAATTCGGGCACCCGCGCCCGCATTACGGCTCGGGGGCTACTGGGCTTCCCCCTTATCATTCACTAATATTAAAGGGGCACATCGACCCCCTGATCTGGTGTTGCCACCCGACCAGTTGCTCAGGGGCTACTGCATTGCCTATGCAACACAGAAAATGTCACACCCTAGTTAGTTCAAGCATTAGAGTGTGCATCATGTTTAAATTCCTCTTAAATTTGACATGGGGAAGACAGAACCCCCAACACCCCCCCTAAAAACAACTAGGGTTTACTAAAATTATTTTTCAATGAACCTGAAATGCCCTTCTAAAAAGTTCACTCTCTTTGTCTTGGATTAGAACCTCTGGCAAAATTGGTGCACAATTTTCTAGGTCAATAAAAGGTCATTGAATTAAATCATAAGTATTTGATTTTGGGCATTTAAATGCTATAAAATAATTTAAATGCTCAAATAATTCTGGAAATAAATGTATACTGTTGGAAATATTCTAAACAGAGCCCACATTTATTTTCAGGATTTTTGGAAACGTTTTAGTATTTTTAATAAAGCCCAACAATTGCAGTTAAATAGAAAACAGAAACAAATCAAAAAAGAGAGAGAGAGGGAAGCCCACCTGGGAATTACCTGTGCTGGCCCAGCCCACCTGGCTCGGCCCAGCCGACTGGCCTTGCCAGTCGTCGTCCTCCTCCCGCCAGGAGGACGAGGAGGGCGTGGCCGGCGCCCGCGGCCACACGCCGGCCACCTCCTGCTTCTGCCGACGCCCTGGAGACGTCCAGGGATGCCACGCCGACCCCCAGTCCACCACTCATCCTCCCTCACTGTCCCCCTCGTCTCCCTCACCCTCTCCCGCGATGGCCGAGCGCGATCCTCGCCGCCGTTCGCCGTAGACGTCACCAGAGCCACCCCCTCGCCCCTCCGACAAGCCCAATAGCTCCGCCTCGTCGCCCTGGACCTCTCCGCTGACCCACGCGACTCCAAACGCTGCCGAACGCCGTCTTCGCCCTCGTCTTCAACCTCGGGCACCCGAGCCGTCTCCGGTCGATTCGTCGCCGCCAGGACCTCCCCGAGCTCACTGACCCCCTCTCCGACCCCGCTGTGAGCTCCTCTTCCTCTTCCCCTAGCTCTCGTGCTCGTCTGGCCTCTGTAGTCGCCACTTCCACCGCACCCGAAAGCTCCCCGCCGCCGGCCATGGCGCCGTCGTGGCTAGAGCCACAGTGGCTCGAAGCCAAGCTCACTGTTATGCTCAGCACAGCACCAGGAGCCCATAGCCACCACCAGCTCTTTCTCCCGTGCAACGTAGCGTCGAACCCAATCCCGTCCGAACTCCGGCCGCCGCTGCCGAGCTCGCCGGCGTTGTTTCCGGCATTCCCGTGTCCAACCACTTGCACCACTGGATGCGGCAGCTCCCCAGCTACGCATAGCACGTCTCCACCGGCGATTTGGTCACCGGACGACCAAATCCAAAGCTCTCCACCGTCTCGGCCTCGCCGGCGACTCAACGCCGGCGGGATTAGCCCCGCTGACCAGGGGTTTGACCCCAGTTTAACTCCATCTGAGACACTGATGTGTGGGGCCAGCTTCTAACTAATTTAGATTAGTTTAAATTAGAGCTAATCACTCTGTTAGAGGTTAATGATGCCGTTAACTACCCCCCTCTCACTGACATGTGGGCCCAGAGCCTAACTAACCCAGTTTAGTGCTAACTAAACACTAACCAACTCTGTTAGTTAGCTAAGAGACTGACAGAGGGGGCCCACTAGTCAGGTTTGACCTGGGCTGGCGCCTTTGACCCGCTGACATCACAGTGACGCAGTGCTGACGCATTAATTCAATTTCTGGATTTATTCTTTAATAGGAAATTCCAGAAAATAGTCAAAACTTCTAAAAATCATAGAAAATCAACTATAGCTCCAAATGCAAAGATTTATATATGAAAAATGATCAGAAAAATTCAATCTATCCATCTGTAGTGGTTTCATGCATGACAAAACAAGTTAACCTTGCTGTTTAAGCATAATGAGGTAATGCACTAATAAAGCCATGTTTAATAAGCTAATAATTGAATCTTTGACTCAAATGAGTTCATCCCTTTCTGTTTTAGCTTGCATTAGGCCAAGACACCTTCATCTTGCCATGTCATAGCATGCATCATATTGTTGCATATTGGCATGTGTTGATTATGTTTCGGTGTGTCTTTCGTGGTAGGTTCTGCCTCCGAGGATAACCCCGAGTATCCGTCTGAAGGGCAGTACCCTACTACCACTACAACAGGCAAGCAACCCATTGATCATTCCGATACAAAACCATGTTCTCGCTTCTGCTCTGGTTTACTGCATTAAGACAACGTGATTCAAACTGCTGTGTGTTATGGTAGTTGAACCCTTATCCTCTGCATGACCTGTCATTGCCACAGTAACTAGATGAAACCCACTAGCATGTGTAGGAGTTGATTGAGCCATGTATGTGATTCCTACCTTGCTATGCCTGCTATGCTTAGAGTTGTGTCAGGTATGGTTCATCTGGGTGATGGGCTAGAGTGATATGACATGTCGGTAATGTGTGGAATGTGTTGAACATGTTTTGGTAAAGGTATCGATGAGAGGCCATGTAGGAGTACATGGTGGTTGTTTCATTGAGACCGTCCATAAGAACTGAGATCTGTATGCGTGATTTAAGATTCAGCTACTACCACACATTGGGCCCTGAAATATGACCCCGCTCGACTTACTGACCCCTCTCGCCTCTGTCCAGGAGTTGCAACTAGTTTTTGGTGTTTGTAGGACATGTGTTGGCGGCCATGCGTAGCGCTGACCCTAGGGGTGGGCTATGATGTGGTAGATACACTGTGGCCGGGTATGTCGGGCGCCCGTTTGGTGTCTCGGGACCCTGTACACATCGTTTGGGGCCGTTGAGGATACCCCGACCATATTTCCTTGCGGATGGAACCTGAATAGGCGATAAACCTGGACTAGAGAATTGTGAGGTTAGTCAGGTTGTGGTCTACACCCACGTCGGTTTTCGCTTGAAGTCTGCCGAGCACATGTCGTGTGCAGACGCTAAGTGGTGGAAACATGTGTGACGAAGTACACCCCTGCAGGGTATAAAACTATTCGAATAGCCGCGTCTGCGGTAAAGGACTACTTGGTTGCCTATGCAGTTCATAGACAAGTTAATGGATACTACTAAAAGACTCAAGATAAGTGTGAGTACCGAGAATGGCCCTCTCGTAGGATGACGAGGGAGGATCCTCGGTGGAGTATTGTGTTGGTGAGTAGTGGACTCGTGTGCGAAAACTATTTTACTGGTGGAGTTCCATAGGATAGCTTAGCCAAGACTCAAAGCTGGCTTGCTGCAATAACCCCACCTCCTTCTTGAGAATAAGCATGTATAGTAGGTTCTGTTGTAAGACTTGCTGAGTACCCTTGTACTCATGTTTGCTTAATTACTGTTTTCAGATGACAACACCGCCCCCTCCGATGGGTTCTACGTAGACCTTGATGTCGACGAGTGACTAGCCACCCAGGTGGTGATCCTGGCCATGGAGGGCCCTATGTAGATAGACAGGCTTCGAGAAGCTTTCTTTCTTTCTAGTGTCTGTACTCAGACTAGTTGCTTCCGCATGTGCTTGTATGATTGTATGACTTGAGTGTCAGGTCATGTGACCCCTATCTGTATGAACATGTTATGTATGGCTCTCTGGAGCCTTTAAATAAAGTACTTGAGTTGTGGAGTTTTGTTGTGATGCCATGTTGTATGTACTCATATCGGGCATATTGTGTGTATGATTGAAATGCTTGGTATGAGTGGGATCCGACAATCTAGTTGTTTATCCTTGGCAGCCTTTCTTATGGCGAAATGTAGTCTAGTGTTCCTCCAGCCATAGTAGTCCGCTACAGCCCGGTTCACCAGAGTCCTGCTAGCCCAGCACTACTGTTCAGGACACTTGACTGGCCGGCATGTGTTTCACTTTGTTCCTGTGTCTGTCCCTTCGGGGAAATGTCACGCGGAGACTTCCGGAGTCCTGTTAGCCTAGTGCTACAGCCCGGAATCACTCACTGATGACCGACATGCTCGATGTGATTCATGTATGCATGTCTCCATAGGTCTGTGCCGCTTTGGGTTCACGACTAGCCATGTCGGCCCGGGTTCTCTGTCATATGGATGCTAGCGACATTATCATATACGTGAGCCAAAAGGCGCAAACGGTCCCGGGCCATGGTAAGGCGACACCCGTGGGATACCGTGCGTGAGGCCGCAAAGTGATATGAGGTGTTACCGGCTAGATCGATGTGGCTTGGAATCGGGGTCCTGACAGCGTTGGCATCAGAGCCGGACTTCCTGTAGGTTCGTTGAGCCAAGCTGGTCGATGTCGAGTCTAGAAATGCTTTAGTAATCTGTAGGGGAATTGATTGTGGGAGGGAACGTAAGGCTCTTTTACTCCTTTACCCTATGCCTCTCATCTGAGTCATTCTCTTCTCATTCAACGTGGGTTAAGGACTAGGCTCTCTTCTTCTATCAGGTTCACGTGTTACTAATCCGTAGTAGCTTATAGGATTGTTGCTACAAGCCCCAGTTCAGTTCCTACTATTGTCCTTAGTTCGCCTGACCCGGTTCGCAATCCCCAGTTCGCAATCCGTAGTAGCTTATAGGATTTGAGACATCCACAACAGCACGGGTAATGATCGAGATGGGTTATCGTTGGTATCCCGAATACACTGTCAAAGAGCAATTCCGAGACTTTAATCAAAGCCAATATTTCTGCACCGTCAGGATATTTCCTTCTTATCCTGGATCTACCGAGCCCCTTCACTGTTCCTATGGACTCGGGGTTACTGTTGAGATGGCTGTGCAGGATGCTGCCTATTCCATGATGACCATCATGCGAGTCCGGACTGGCCTGCTTCGGAACACCGACTTCCGTTACATGCCAGCTTCACTTTCGGGAGCACAAGGGTATCTTCAGGCTATCTATGCTGACTCCACTCAGGAGGACTCATTAACTCGTACCACTGCCGAGATGCTCGAAGATAAGGACCGAGAGAATCGGGCCTTGAGGCTGGAGCTTTTCAATACCCGTGCTCATCATTGGGCTACATTGACTCGGTTTGCACCTGCGGTGCAAGATGGATGTATGGATACAAGGGATCTGTATCCTGTGAGATCTGCTTTGCCAGACATGGTGGATTGGCGTGATGTGGGAGGCATCACCCCACCCTGTGGTCCCCGCAGGCCACCGTTTGTTGATCCAAGACCTCATCCTAGCCCCTATGGTCCACAGGCTCCTCAGGACCGTCTGTTCCCGGATGGTCATGTTGAACTTCCAGGCTATGGAGGTGATTTCTATGAGGACTACTACGGAGCTGTCTGAGTTAGTAGTAGTACCACTAGTATTGTAGTAGTTGTAACTCCGCTGTCCTGCGTGACTTGTGGAATATGACTTTGTGTGTAATCAATTCCGGAGGTGTAGACAAATAATGTATAGGAGCTTGGGATGCCTCTGATGAGATGTAACGTCTTTCATCATAGTTGTACTGTAGCCTGGGCTTGTACTAAACTATGTATGATGTGTATGACCGTTGGTATATATATGGCAGTTTTATATTACCATGACATACAGATGAACATCTCTGCATTCCGTGTTATCCATTACATTCTGCACTTCCTTGCTAAGCTTGAGCCATCCTTATCTAAACCGTTGTCTTGTTTTCTCCTAGGATGGTCAACACCCGCAGCAACCCTGCTGCCTCAGAGTAGGGGGAAGCCAATGCAGCTAGGGGTGAAAATCTGCCTCACCCGCCTTCTCTGGCCAAAGTAATGCTGGAGGCGGAAAGAAACAAGCGTGAGACTAACCGCCTTCTAGAGCGGATTGAGCAGAACACTGCACGCCATCCGCGAAATGACTTGGTGTCAATCAATGACTTTATCAAGCTGTACCCACCAAAGTTTAACCATTGCGTCGAGCCCCTCGACGCGGATGACTGGCTTCGCAGCATCACCCACAAGCTACGTTCTGCCAACGTAGCCGAAGCCGACAAGGTTACTTATGCTGCCTACCATCTCGAAGGCCCTGCTAGCCTCCGGTGGGAAAATTTTGAAGCTATGTGCCCGGTCGGCCAAATTACTACTTGGGCTGAATTCAGTGAGGCTTTCCGTGAGCATCACATTCCGGAAGGTCTCATGGATCGCAAGAGGGAGGAGTTCTGCAACTTCACCCAAGGAAGACTAACTGTGGATGCTTATAGTCGTGAATTTGGGAATCTGGCACGTTATGGCCCTGAAGAGGTATCTACTGACGCTAAGAAGAAGGCAAGGTTCCGCAAGGGACTTAGCCCTGAGCTTCGCCGCGATCTTCATCTGCACGAGTGCACCTCTTTTCAGAAGTTGGTTAATAAAGCCATCAGTGCTGAGACAGGCCAGACTGATTATGACGCTTCACGCAAGCACTCCCGTGATTTTGGCTCTTCATCCGGCTCTGGAGCTCAGAAGCGCCGGGTGTGGATCCCAAGCACGGCGCTGCCACCTAGGTTCATTCCAAGGCCATCCTTTGAGGCGCCTCATCCTAACCAGCAATTTGCACCGCCCAAGCCCTATGGTGGCCCTGCTGCTAACGCTGCTCCACGCCCCAATATGGTGACATGCTTTAAGTGTGGAGAGCCGGGTCACTATAGTCGAGAGTGTCCCCAGAACAACAACTCCAATCAAAATGGAAAGTCCGTTGGCCGTGGTAAGCCCGCGGGAAAAACATTCTACGCCAAGCCGGCCACCACTGCACGTGGCCATGTCAACTATGTTTCAGCCGAGGAGGCTCATGAGGATCCTAACGTCGTCCTTGGTACGCTCCTTGTTAACTGCCATCCGTCATCTGTTCTTTTCGATACTGGAGCATCTCATTCATTCATATCCGAGAACTATGCTCGATTGCATAACATGACATTCTGTGACATGCCCTCTACCATGGAAATTCAAACCCCTGGCTCTAGATGGCAAACTTCTAGAGTAAGCCATGGGAACGAAATTCTTGTCGATAGACTTGTCTTCCTTGCATCCTTAATAGCTCTCAAGTCCTCGGACATAAACATCATCTTGGGTATGGACTGGATGTCAGCTCATTATGCTAAGATCGATTGTGCCACTAGAACCGTTCAACTTAATCACCCATCGGGCAAGACAGTCAATGTCTTAACCCGAGTGGCCAAGCGCCAACTTTACTCCCTAAATGCCAACCCCCTTCCAGACCTTGAGGATGTTCTGGTAGTCTGAGAATTTCCGGATGTCTTTCCAGAAGAACTGCCAGGTGTTCCACCTGACAGGGATGTTGAGTTTGTGATAGACCTTGTTCCAGGAACCGTTCCAATTTCTAGAATACAAGATGGCACCCTTAGAACTAGCCGAGCTTAAGAACCAACTCGATGAGTCCTTGAAAAAGGGTTTCATCCGTCCTAGTTCCTCTCCTTGGGCTTGCCCCGTCCTCTTCGTTAAGAAGAAGGATGGAACGGATCGAATGGTTGTGGATTACCGACCTGTCAACTTGGTCACCATCAAGAACAAATATCCGCTTCCCAGGATCAACGATCTGTATGATCAGCTCGCTGGATCCTCAGTCTTTTCCAAGATGGATTTGAGGTTGGGCTACCATCAAATCAAAATCAGAAATGGGGACATACCCAAAACGGCCTTTGTTACTCATTATGGCCAATACGAGTACACCGTCATGTCCTTCGGTTTAACAAATGCCCCAGCTACCTTCTCTTGGTTAATGAACTCGGTCTTCATGGAGTACTTGGATAAATTCGTCATAGTATACCTCGATGACATACTCATCTACTCCAAGAATGAAGAGGAACATGCCGAACATCTAAGGCTGGTATTGATGAAACTTCGAGAGCATCGCCTTTATGCCAAATTCTCCAAGTGTGAATTTTGGTTGCCAGAAGTGACCTATCTAGGCCATGTAATCTCTGGTAAGGGTATTGCTGTCAATCCCGAGCGAGTTCAAGCCATCCTTGATTGGACTCCACCTGCGACGGTTAAGCAAGTTCGAAGCTTCCTTGGCTTAGCGAGCTATTGCCGCCGCTTCGTCGAGAATTTCTCCAAGGTTGCTAAACCTTTAACTGAACTCCTCAAGAAAGATAAAAAGTTCGAGTGGACTCCACAGTGCGAGTTCAGCTTTCAGGAACTGAAAAGACGCCTGACATCTGCTCCCGTACTGGTACCACCAGATTTCTCCAAGGACTTTATTATCTATTGTGATGCCTCGCGACAAGGACTAGGTTGCATACTCATGCAAGATCGTTAGGTAATTGCCTATGCTTCACGGCAATTACACCCACATGAGGAAAATTATCCCACACATGATCTAGAGCTTGCAGCTGTAGTCCATGCACTTAAAACTTGGCGACATTACCTCCTCGGTAATCGTTGCGAGATCTTCACCGATCACCAAAGTTTGAAATATATCTTCACCCAACTAGATTTGAATGTCAGGCAAAGACGTTGGGTCAAGTTGATCTCGGATTACGACTTAGGAATAACTTACACCCCAGGCAAAGCCAATGTCATGGCTGATGCACTAAGTTTTAAATCCTATTGTAACAACCTGATGTTACAACAAAGTCAACCACTTCTCCATGAGGAATTCCATAAGCTTAATCTTCACATTGTTCCTCGAGGATTCCTATCCACCCTGGTGGCAAAACCTACCCTTATGGATCAAATCATAGCTGCCCAGAAGCGTGATAAGGGCATATCCCGGATTAGGGAAAACATTGCTAGCGGAGTTGCTAAATGTTTTTCCATGGATAAGCGGGGTGTTGTCTTCTTCGAGAACCGTTTGGTGGTTCCCAAGAAACAACATCTACGCCAGTTGATCCTTAAGGAAGCTCATGAATCCCCTCTCACCATCCATCCCGATAGTACTAAAATGTATCAAGACCTACGCCAGAGGTTTTGGTGGACTAGGATGAAGAGAGAAATCGCTCAATACATTGCTAATTGCGACGTTTGTCGTCGTGTTAAAGCAGAGCATCAACGGCCTGCTGGCATCCTTCAACCTTTGGCTATTCCTGAATGGAAATGGGATAAAATCAGTATGGATTTCATCACTGGGTTTCCCAGAATCAAGAGAGGGAATAATGCCATCTTCGTCGTGATAGACCGACTTTCCAAAGTAGCCCATTTCCTACCTGTTCGTGAGAGTATCACCGCTAGCCAGCTAGCCGATTTATACATCTCCCGAATAGTGTCTCTTCATGGTGTTCCGGTGGAAATTAACTCAAACCGTGGGAGTCTCTTCACCTCTCGATTTTGGGGAAGTTTCCAAAATGTTATGGGAACTCGTCTCTCTTTTAGTACTTCCTTCCATCCTCAATCAAGTGGTCAAGTAGAACGAGTCAATCAAATTCTGGAAGATATGCTCCGTGCTTCTGTTATCTCGTTCGGAATGAGTTGGGAGAAATGCCTTCCATTCGCGGAGTTTGCTTATAACAATAGTTATCAAGCCAGCTTGGGCAAGCCTCCTTTCGAAGTTCTCTATGGACAAAAATGTCGAACGCCTCTTAACTGGTCAGAAACCAGGGAAAGACAACTCTTTGGCCCGGATATGATTCAGGAAGAAGAAGAGAAGGTTCACGTTATTCGTGAGAAATTGAAAACAGCCCAATCTCGTCAAAAGAGTCAATATGATTGTAAACATAAGCCTATGACTTATGAAGTCGACGAGAAGGCTTAACTTCGGGTTACTCCGTTAAAGAGAACCCATCGTTTCGGTATCAAAGGCAAATTGGCTCCTCGTTACATTGGACCCTGTCGCATTATTGCCAAATGAGGAGAAGTTGCCTACCAATTGGAACTACCTTTGCATCTTTCCAGAGTTCACGATGTCTTCCACGTTTCTCAACTCAGGCGTTGCTTCGCGGATCCCATCCGTGGAGTGGACCACGAAACGCTTGATCTACAAGATAACCTCTCCTATCGGGAATATCCCATTCGTATCCTTGATCAAGCCGAGCGTACCACTCGACGTCATAATATCAAGTTTCTCAAGGTTCAATGGTCACACCATTCCGAGAAAGAAGCCACTTGGGAAAGGGAGGATCGTCTTCGACTCGAGTACCCCACCTTCTTCCCGGAGGATCCTAAATCTCGGGACGAGATTCTTTTGAGTGGGGGTAAGTTGTCACACCCTAGTTAGTTCAAGCATTAGACTGTGCATCATGTTTAAATTCCTCTTAAATTTGAAATGGGGAAGACAGAACCCCCAACACCCCCCCTGAAAACAACTAGGGTTTACTAAAATTATTTTTCAATGAACCTGAAATGCCCTTCTAAAAAGTTCACTCTCTTTGTCTTGGGTTAGAACCTCTGGCAAAATTGGTGCACAATTTTCTAGGTCAATAGAAGGCCATTGAATTAAATCATAAGTATTTGATTTTGGGCATTTAAATGCTATAAAATAATTTAAATGCTCAAATAATTCTGGAAATAAATGTATACTGTTGGAAATATTCTAAACAGAGCCCACATTTATTTTTAGGATTTTTGGAAACGTTTTAGTATTTTTAATATAGCCCAACAATTGCAGTTAAATAGAAAAACAGAAACAAATCAAAAAGAGAGAGAGAGGGAAGCCCACCTCGGCCTTACCCGTGCTGGCCCAGCCCACCTGGCTCGGCCCAGCCGACTGGCCTTGCCAGTCGTCGTCCTCCTCTCGCCAGGAGGACGAGGAGCGCGTGGCCGACGCCCGCGGCCACACGCCGGCCACCTCCTGCTTCTGCCGACGCCCTGGAGACGTCCAGGGATGCCACGCCGACCCCACGTCCCCCTCTCATCCTCCCTCACTCTCCCCCTCGTCTCCCTCACCCTCTCCCGCGATGGCCGAGCACGATCCTCGCTGCCGTTCGCCGTAGACGTCACCAGAGCCACCCCCTCGCCCCTTCGACAAGCCCAATAGCTCCGCCTCATCGCCCTGGACCTCTCCGCTGACCCACGCGACTCAAAACGCCACCGAGCGCCGTCTTCGCCCTCATCTTCAACCTCGGGCACCCGAGCCGTCTCCGGTCGATTCGTGCCGCCAGGACCTCCCCGAGCTTGCTGACCCCCTCTCCGACCCCGCTGTGAGCTCCTCTTCCTCTTCCCCTAGCTCCCGTGCTCGTTTGTCCTCTATAGTCGCCACTTCCACCGCACCCGAAAGCTCCCCGCCGCCGGCCATGGCACCGTCGTGGCTAGAGCCACAGTGGCTCGAAGCCAAGCTCACAGTTGTGCTCCGCGCAGCACCAGGAGCCCGTAGCCACCACCAGCTCTTTCTCCCGTGCACCGTAGCGTCGAACCCAACCCCGTCCGAACTCCGGCCGCAGCTGCCGTGCTCGCCGGCATCGTTTCTGGCGTTCCCGTGTCCAACCACTTGCACCACTGGATGCGGGAGCTCCCCAGCTACGCGTAGCATGTCTCCACCGGCGATTTGGTCACCGGAGGACCAAATCCGAAGCTCTCCGCCGTCTCGGCCTCGCCGGCGACTCAACGCCGGCAGGATTAGCCCCGCTGACCAGGGGTCTGACCCCAGTTTGACTCCATCTGAGACACTGATGTGTGGGGCCGGCTTCTAACTAATTTAGATTAGTTTAAATTAGAGCTAATCACTCTGTTAGAGGTTAATGACGCTGATAACTACCCCTCTCTCACTGACATGTGGGCCCACAGCCTAACTAACCCAGTTTAGTGCTAACTAAACACTAACCAACTCTGTTAGTTAGCTGAGAGACTGACGGAAGGGGCCCACCAGTCAGGTTTGACGTGGGCTGGCGCCTTTGACCCGCTGACGTCACAGTGACGCAGTGCTGACGCATTAATTCAATTTCTGGATTTATTCTTTTATAGGAAATTCCTGAAAATAATCAAAACTTCTAAAAATCATAGAAAATCAACCATAGCTCCAAATGCAAAGATTTATATATGAAAAATGATCAGAAAAATTCAATCTATCCATCTGCAATGGTTTCATGCATGACAAAGCAAGTTAACCTTGCTGTTTAAGCGGAATGAGGTAATGCACTAATAAAGCCATGTTTAATAAGCTAATAATTGAATCTTTGACTCAAATGAGTTCATCCCTTTCTGTTTTAGCTTGCATTAGGCCAAGACACCTTCATCTTGCCATGTCATAGCATGCATCATATTGTTGCATATTGCCATGTGTTGATTATGTTTCGGTGTGTCTTTCGTGGTAGGTTCTGCCTCCGAGGATAACCCCGAGTATCCGTCTGAAGGGCAGTACCCTACTACCACTACAACAGGCAAGCAACCCATTGATCATTCCGATACAAAACCATGTTCT
Source organism: Triticum urartu (assembly GCF_003073215.2). Lineage (NCBI taxonomy): Eukaryota > Viridiplantae > Streptophyta > Magnoliopsida > Poales > Poaceae > Triticum > Triticum urartu. The sequence goes on along the minus strand of NC_053028.1, from coordinate 375,172,205 downwards.
CGCTTCTGCTCTGGTTTATTGCATTAAGACAATGCGATTCAAACTGCTGTGTGTTACGGTAGTTGAACCCTTATCCTCTGCATGACCTGTCATTGTCACAGTAACTAGATGAAACCCACTAGCATGTGTAGGAGTTGATTGAGCCATGTATGTGATTCCTACCTTGCTATGCCTGCTATGCTTAGAGTTGTGTCAGGTATGGTTCATCTGGGTGATGGGCTAGAGTGATATGACATGTCGGTAATGTGGGAATGTGTTGAACATGTTTTGGTAAAGGTGTCGATGAGAGTCCATGTAGGAGTACATGGTGGGTTGTTTCATTGAGACCGTCCATAAGAACTGAGATATGTATGCATGACTTAAGATTCAGCTACAACCACACATTGGGCCCCGAAATATGACCCCGCTCAACTTACTGTCCCCTCTCACCTCTGTCCAGGAGTTGCAACTAGTTTCTGGTGTTTGTAGGACATGTGTTGGCGGCCGTGCGTAGCGCTGACCCTAGGGGTGGGCTATGATGCGGTAGATACACTATGGCCGGGTATGCCGGGCGCCCGTTTGGCGTCTCGGGACCCTGTACACATCGTTTGGGGCCGTTGAGGACACCCCGGCCGGATTTCCTTGCGGATGGAACCTGAATAGGCGATAAACCTGGACTAGAGAATTGTGAGGTTAGTCAGGTCGTGGTCTACACCCACGTCGGTTTTTGTTTGAAGTCTGCTGAGCACATGTCGTGTGCAGACGCTAAGTGGTGGAAACATGTGTGACGAAGTACGCCCCTGCAGGGTATAAAACTATTCGAGTAGCCGCGTCCGCGGTAAAGGACTACTTGGTTGCCTATGCAGTTCATAGACAAGTTAATGGATACTACTAAAAGACTCAAGATAAGTGTGAGTACCGAGAATGGCCCTCTCGTAGGATGACGAGGGTGGATCCTCGGTGGAGTATTGTTTTGGTGAGTAGTGGACTCATGTGCGAAAACTATTTTACTGGTGGAGTTCCATAGGATAGCTTAGCCAAGAGTCAAAGCTGGCTTGCTGCAATAACCCCACCTCCTTCTTGAGAATAAGCATGTATAGTAGGTTCTGTTGTAAGACTTGCTGAGTACCCTTGTACTCATTTTTGCTTAATTACTGTTTTCAGACGACAACACCACCCCCTCCAATGGGTTCTACGTAGACCTTGACGTCGACGAGTGACTAGCCACCCAGGTGGTGATCCTAGCCATGGAGGGCCCTATGTAGATAGACAGGCTTCGAGAAGCTTTCTTTCTTTCTAGTGTCTGTACTCAGACTAGTTGCTTCCGCATGTGCTTGTATGATTGTATGACTTGAGTGTCGGGTCATGTGACCCCTGTCTGTATGAACATGTTATGTATGGCTCTCTGGAGCCTTTAAATAAAGTACTTGAGTTGTAGAGTTTTGTTGTGATGCCATGTTGTATGTACTCATATCGGGCATATTGTGTGTATGATTGAAATGCTTGGTATGAGTGGGATCCGACAATCTAGTTGTTTATCCTTGGCAGCACTACTGTTCAGGACACTTGACTGGCCGACATGTGTTTCACTTCGTTCCTATGTCTGTCCCTTCGGGGAAATGTCACACGGAGACTTCTGGAGTCCTGTTAGCCCAGTGCTACTGCCCGGAATCACTCGCTGATGACCGACATGCTCGATGTGATTCATGTATGCCTGTCTCCATAGGTCTGTGCCGCTTTGGGTTCACGACTAGCCATGTCGGCCCGGGTTCTCTATCATATGGATGCTAGCGACACTATCATATACGTGAGCCAAAAGGCGCAAACGGTCCTGGGCCATGGTAAGGCGACACCCGTGGGATACCGTGCGTGAGGCCGCAAATTGATATGAGGTGTTACCGGCTAGATCGATGTGGCTTGGAATCGGGGTCCTGACAGAAAATTCAAAGTGCTCAGTGTTCGGCATGACCGAACTAAGGACAAGCGCGTCTTCGGACAACAATAAGTACCATCTGGGACTTATCCGACATCAAGCTAATATATCACGACGACTTCTCATGACCCTCTCTCAGGGGCCCGTTCGCCGGTCACTATTTCCACTACTATATTACATCGCATTTCTATTCGTAAGTATGCTGCCGAGCTAGTAATTGATCCTCAAGCTGATTTTACAAATCGACCTAAGTCTCAGGGGCTACTAGGGTCAGCGATTTGATTTTATCCTTCAGATGCATCCCGGACATTAGGCCAACACACACCTTGAGGGCTACTGGCTATACATCTCGGCAGAGAATACATTGCACAATTCGGAATCAAATTCGCAAACAATTAGCCCATGACTGAGGTGCTGAACCACCTCAAAAGCATTTCGAGATATAGCTCGGATGCAAGGGGTTGGATCCATAGTGGGCATTTCCGGCATTAAGCTCGGCTAAACTCCTTTAGCTTTTTTAACCAAGGTGATCTATGACACCTGGGGTACAGTCCGGCGTTGGAGCTTGGACATAGTCCGACGTTGGAGCTCGAATACATTCTGGCGTTGGAGCTCGGAAGCGATTCGGCATTGGTGCTCGACTGCAAAAGATACCTTGAATGCAATCCGGCGTTGGAGCTCGGATGCAAGAGGACACTACCACACGACAAACACATAAAACCCGAGGTGTGGCACAAAAATAATAAGGCATTGATAAAAGGCCGAAGACTTAAAGGGCTCTTCGGATACCCGACGTGTGAGATCTTCAGATTTAGCTCGGCAATCCTCAAGATAGAAGATGGGAAGATTTGTTGAACTAGTTTTCAAGACCGACGACCGAAGACGAAGAACAGTTGGGAAGAACCGAGGAGCGTCCCCAACTTGAAGTCCGGTTTAGGGGGCTACTGACGGTGTCCTGGACCAGGGGGTACTCACCATGTTGTCTCCCGATTAGTTGGATTGGGCCGAGGACCCCCATGGACGTTTACTCATGGGACAGTTCGGACAGCCGAGGTATACATGAGAAAGATTCCACAAGACTTGTTGATCAAGACAAGGAGTCCTCTCCACCAACGTATTCGACTAGGACTCTTGTTATCCTAGGCCTGCAATACATTATATAAGCCTAGGCCAGTCTAGTCGATAGATCATTATGACATTATTCATCATACCCTCAGGTTTTAGACCACAACATATGATCTCGAGGTAGATCAACTCTGTACTTGATACTCCATCAATATAAACAAGAGCAGGACGTAGGGTTTCACCTCCATAAAGAGGGCCCGAACCTGGGTAAAACATCATCTCCTTCATTCCTGTTACCATTGATCCGAGAATCCACAGCTCGGGACCCCTTACCCCGAGATCTGTCGGTTTTGACACCGACAACGGGCCCACGTCGCCATTTGGGTGGTATTAGGATCTCTTACTCCTCGATCTTTACTCTGGGAATTCTGATCTCTCTTCTATTTGGATTAAATGGTTTGGCTAACTGTAACTCTAGGTTCTCGTAAATACTTTCTCCCGGAGACCCCTTTCATTCTAGATGATGGCCAACTTCACCAGAAGATTCCGAAGATACTCTCCGATATTCTCTTGAGAATTTGTGCTCGTTGCTTTTGCAATTCCCTAACATCGAGATATCCCCATGGATAAATACATACACATGTCATTCTTACATTTATTCCCAGTTGATCTTGTTATTACAAGCTACCCCGAAATTCTCTTTATTGTTCCGAGAATACTTTGTGCTTACTGCCTTGCAGTTCTTTGCAACCTGAATACCCATACGCATAATTTCTTGTACTTACCGAGTATCGGCTCATTCTGAGTTGTTCACGTGTTTCACAAAAGCCTTCGAAATACTATTCGATCTTCCGAAACAAGTAGCCTATTGCTCTTAAAATTCTTGCTTCCTTGCATTTTGGACAATCCAATAAGTCAGGCAATCTTATTGGCATCCTTTGTAATTATCATTTTGAGTCTGCTGATTCAATATGTTGCAAATGCTCGCAATCCTCAATCATGTCCTAGAATTCATCCTTCCAACTCAGGCGTCATTTTAAAGATGAGTTGGATCTCGACCAATCAAATGGCTATCGATTTTACCCCTGAGCCTACTCAACTTATCCATCATTAATCAGAGCGTTTGTTTCTAAGCCCTTAATTTGGAAATCATAACTCCATTGCATTTGAGCTTGGATTAGTCAGTTCTATCAATAATCTGATCTCCTTGCATTCTTTCTTCCTATGGTTGAGTACCGATGCTCACACCAGATCCCTTTGGAACACCAGATCATTTGTTGGATTTTATCCGACAATGTCCTCCATATTAGATAACCTTATGAGCCTTTCCTCGGATACATAATGCCTTTGGTAAATTGTATCCTCCGCTTTCTAGACCATGCTCTACTTTTGAGCTTGTATTAATTACTTCTAAAATATTGTGGTATATGTTCCTAAGATACCACGATGGGTTGAACCTATGCCTTTCCTAATCTCTGGGAACCCGAAAGTTTTCATGGGTCATACTCCTCTGTTAATTCCCCATGTAGGATTCCACAATCAATTCATTTTTAATAAGAGGGAGAAGTGAATGAAAGGTTATCCATTGAGGAAGTGGGAGTCGACCTTGAACTTTGTGTTCATGCCCATGGACATGATGTAGCTCGTATCAAGGAAGCTTCTTGTAATAATAACTATTTCCTTCATATAATATCTTTTGGTATCGGTGAATTGATCCTTTGCAATCGTGGTTCCGACCATGTTCTCCTTTAAATACCATTTCTCGTGCAAGTTTAAGGACTTGTCTTCCTCAGAGCAATACCCCAGTCCAACCTCTACTTTGGTCTGTCATCGAGTATTACCCCACTGGTATCTTGAGATTATCATCGGACTGCATAACTTCTTATGAGTTCTTCATCAAGTGCCACATTCTCACTGATTCCAATTTTCCCGGGTTCGGAGTTGTTAAAACACTCAAGGACATTGATAATTGAATCGAGTCCGCACCACAACTAAACAACTCTTAGTAATCTTCTTTGCTTACGATTTTATACTCGATCCATCATTCCTAGCCTGCTCGGCTAAATCATTATTGTGCCAAATATTAACTGTGCTACCTGGTCCTTCCCGGAGCACAATTTTCGACGATGAACTAACCTTACGTTGATGCTCCTGTCTTATCATTTCGCCTTGAACAGCAAGCTTGATTTCGAGTTTGTGTCATACCCATGGTTCCAATAACCTTTCGCTTCATCATTCCTTTAATTTGATGTCATTGTCGATCGCTTACATCTTCATGAAATCTCTCGACACATGTGTCGTGATCATCATCAGCATTCTGAGCTCTTCCAGGATATCAATTGAATTCATGATGAGAAATACCATCCTTGCCCTTGATGATTTGTCTTGTCATCGACCACTTTATTGCCTTCCCTCCAACACAATCTTGTTCGTGTTTCGTGTTATACCTTAGGTTCCTTGCTATCCAGCATTTGTTTTTCTTTACCTTGGAGTATTACCATCTTTTATGTCAAGAATGTTGTGAGGATTACTCCACCTCTTAAGAATTCTTGGTATAGTGATAATTCTCACCATCACCATTCTTTCTTGGTCCCCATGTCGTTTCTAACCGGAATACCGATAATTGAACAATGATGTGTGAATTCAAAACTTCTAGCAACCCTGTTGCTTAGAAGTGAATGGTCAATTGATTCATTTTAATTATTTTGTTCATTAAGTCATTGTTCTAACATTTATCGTGCAACCCATCCCATATTTCGGGTGCGCCTGTCAACCAATGTTTAAATGTGGATGTTTTCCTCGAACATACATCATTATATTATTTGATCTGACAATTGTTATCTCCTTGTTCACATAATTGTGAAAAATCCATCTTGTTGGAAATCTTGATGAATTGTTGCTGATTCCATAAGCCACCTCCTCATCCTCTCCTTGGTTTAATGGTGAAATCTTGTTTCGGAACTTGCTTCCATAGTTCATATCCCGAGAATCTGGCAATGTCATCTTGTCAAGTTGTGTTGCACCTTTTCTGCTCAGACGTCCTTAGTCTAAGGTATCCTGACACCAATCAGATCTGAATCTCGGTCAGATATGATGGTTGGAACATATTTCCAAGAGTTATAACATTTGGTCGTTATATGGCCCAATAAGGTGATGTCATGCCTAGCACACCTAGCCAGAAGACCTATTGTTATAGTTTCCTATCTGGCAGGGTTAGCCATTCTTCCATTAGGAAATTGTAAGAATTATACTATAAGTTGTTCCTAATGGACCCTTTGTGTATCCAAAGTCTGACCTTCGCTTGAAGACCATGTCAATGCTATCTCGAAGCTTGTCTGTGGTACTCCGATCTTCAATAAGAAAATTGGAAGCGCAATGCTAAAATTTCTTTATCAATTATCCTAACACCATTGTATGGGTTATGTCATGAAATTCCACTCCCATTACCTCATTGGTTTGCTACTTTCAATCCTGTCATTGATATCATGCCCTGTTTGTCCTTGGGAAGGACATACTCCTAAAATATGTGTTTAAACACATTTTTCCTTCCACTGTTCTGTTTAATCAGATAATCACATTTTCCATTCCATTGTTTTGTTTAACCTTTCTTGTAATCTGACTTAGCTGAGCAGAGATAATTCCCTGCTTAGTTGAGCACCTTGTTGTACCACTCTGTTAATAAGACCCTATTACTTTTGTTGATGACATTCCGGTAACTACCGATGGATGAGAACTTTGCCTATAGGTCCGCCTCGTTTCAACGAGCAGGAAAATGGTTCTCTTCGTCCCTCGCCTTGGTACTAACGATTGTTGCCAACATGACTGATGGGCTTCCTCTGACATACATTGCTATCCTGACCGTGCAAGAAGTCAGTGCCCTTTCTAATTTTAACCCGCATGGTGGGCCCATAACCCACAGGTCGCCTGATCAAAACTTGACTCTTTTGTACCCGCCGTTTCCAAAGTTACTCCTCGCGTGTGGCCTCATATGTAATTCACAAGCCACCCTCCGAGAGATCATCAATTCTGGTATTAGACACAATACTTATTCCCGTTTATTTGAACCCCTTTCACGCCCTATTATAGGCATAGAACGATTGCCTGCCCGCTTGAAACTTCTCATGGTACCTTCTTACTTTGCTCTTGATATCTTCTTAAGTTTCAATTCAAGAGTTACTTTCCACCACCTTCCCTGATGTTATCTACCAGTTAGTCAACCGTGGAGAGGTCCGTTCCGCCGGAATACCCCCCCCCCTAATTCTTTCATAAGTACGATAGTGTTTCTGAAGATAGGATGATGACTTCATCATGATGACCTGGAGCAGGGAAATGAAGAGATCAACGTAGTGGGTTGACCTACTCGAGAAGAGCAACCAAGACTGGCAACACTCGCTAGAATTTTGTTACCAGAACCTTCCCCCCTTTGCCTCACCTCTTAAATCTCGGGACGTAGTGGAGGAGATTTGCAACACCCCAAGAATGAAGTTACAGTAATCTCCCCTAATGGTAGCCATGCCATCTTGGTTACTATGCAAATGGCCACTTGTCCAAAATCAAAGTCAAATTCAAATTTGAATTGCAAGTGAAATAATTATTTCTTTGAGCGGTAAAACTAAAATGTTCACAATATTCTATAAATACCCTGATCTTTGTCATGTTGAACCAAACATTATTTGACCCACTGATTGGTCCCTAGGAATTTGTAAAGTGGTTCAACAACAAATAAAAATAGCCTTTCAAAATAAACTTTTTTTATACTTTTCCTCTTGACCTCAAACTTTTTGGGCCTCTTCAATATATTTCCTAATAGTTGTGTACCTACTTTCACATTTAACTAAATTCATCTACTAGCTAATGTAAAAAGAAAACAGTAAAGAAAAGTAAAAAATGAAAATGAAAATAGAAAAGTTCCTAAAACTACTAGGCCACTAGCCATAAGTGGCCACAGTGCCTCCGGCCCAGCCCACCTCCACCTCCACCTCATCCCCTCCTCTGTACAGTGGAGACATGCGTGTCGCACATCCACGACCGCCATGGCCATGGATGGCCTCCACGTCGATCTCCTTAGCTTATAACCGCGCCATAGCGAACCCTAGCCCGCTCTCCTTCGTTCCCCTCTCATTCACCACCGAGCCGCTCCCTCCTCTGCTCGAGCATGAGCTCGAAAGATCATGCAGTGACCGCGCCAGTATGCGACTGCCTCGCGTTGTTGCCGCGGCCGCTGACCTCCCCAAGCACTATGAAGATGCCCATGAGCCTCCCCGCCGTCATCTCCTTCGACTATGCTACCAGATCAAGCGGCGCAACTCCCGTGCGCTTGCCATCGCTGTCGTCTTCATCGGGTACATCGTCGGCGTCCGTCGTCGTTTCCAACTGCTCCGGTCCGTCCCCGGCTACCCCAACCACGTCCCCGAGTTTGCTGTGAGCTCCTCTCCCGTCTTCCCTCTTTTCCTCGACTCAATTCATGCCGTAGCTGTCGTTGTCCACAAGCTCGCCTTCGCCACGTCCGCGGGCTCGCTCGCATGCTGCTCCTGTGCGCCCCCTGGCCGCCCCTTTGCCGCAATAGGCGCGCCCCAGGCCGTGCCCTCGCGCGCGTATGTCCGCCTGGACCGTGCCCCTGCTCCCGAAGCTGCTGCTGTCTGCGCCTGTGGCCGTCTGGGCTGCCCCACTGCTCCCTGATCCCGCTCTCCTGTGCTGCTAGGTGTTGCTGCATCCTACTACTATCGCTGCTTACTGTACTTTATAGCTACTAGCTAGCTTTTCTTGTTTTACAATGACTAACCCTCTAGACAATCACTAAACAATGGCTAACTAACTACTAACATGAGCAAAAATAATATGAGTAGAAAGTATACATGACAAACTCGATTTTATCCCACTTGACCAAATCCTTTCGATGACTGGATTAAATCCTATGAAAATCGCAAAATGCTTTGTTCAGTTAACAAGGAACATAAGTAGCCCCTAGCTATGTGTTCCATGTGTGTGCGTGTGTGTTTTCTGTGTGTGTGGCTGGCCGTGACTAATTTCCGGCCATTTCCAGTTAGTTTAAGATTAATTAGTAGTTAGGTTATCTACTAGTAGATGACATGTGGGACTCCCCCTTGATTAAATTAGTGAGTTGTTTTATTAACATTTGAGACAATGGCATATGGGACCAGCCTACACTATTCATCCTTTGACTATTCAATCTTTGACTAGGTCAACCCACTCCACTAGCCCCACTGGCATACTCATAGGCTAGAGTAACACCAGGAGACAAAAGTAATTAATGTTATAATTTCGAATTAAATTAAATCCAGTTACTTCTACAAAATGAATTAAAACTTTAAAAATTAATATAGAATAATCCGTAACTCGGATGAAAATAATTTATACATGAAAGTTGCCCAGAACGATGAGACGAATCCGAATAAGTACTCCGTTCGTTCACCACATGTCCCTAGCATAGCGAACCAGCAACCGTCCCCTTTCGGTCCGTCTGTCCGAAAATGTGAAACACCGGGAATATTTTCCTGGATGTTTCCCCCCCTTTGCCGCTATCACCTACCACTGCGTTAGATCACCCCTGCACCGCGTATTGCCTTGTTATATTTTGTGATGCTTTGTTTGCTCCGTATTTACTATTTGGCTCCCCCTCTTCTTCTCCGGTAGAATGGCGCTGATGCCACTGAGTACGACTACATCACCGACAACCACTCCTTCTTGCCAGATTGAGCATCCAGGCAAGCCCCCCCTTGATCAACCCGATATCGCCTATTCCTTTCTCTACTGCTAGCATTAGAGTAGTGTAGCATGTTACTGCTTACGGTTAATCCTATTCTGATGCATAGCTTGTCATTGTTGCTACAGTTGTGACCCTTACCTGCAATCCTAAATGTTTAGTATAGGATGCTAGTATTCCATCAGTGGCCCTACATTCTTGTCCGTCTGCTATGCTATATTATCGGGCCGTGGTCACTTCGAGAGGTGATCACGGGTATATACATATTACGCTATTATACATGATACATGATGGTGACTAAAGTCGGATCGACTCGTAGAGTACCCTCAAGTGATTCCGATGTGGGGGCTGAAAGGACAGGTGGTTCCATCCCGGTAGTGGTGGGCCTGGGTTCCTGACGGCCCCCGACTGTTACTTTCTGGCGGAGCGACAGGGCAGGTTGAGACCACCTAGGACAGAGGTGGCCTAGCCCTGGTCGTTGTCCGCGGTTACTTCAAAATAGCATGCTTAACGAGATCTTGGTATTTGATCTGAGTCTGGCTACTGTCCTATACGCACTAACCGACTATGCGGGAACAGTTATGGGCACTCGACGTCGTGGTATCAGCCGAAGCCTTCTTGACGTCAGCGACTGAGCGGCGCATGCTGGATTGGACTGGAGCACCTGCTCTTGTATTAGAGAGGCTAGGTCTGCTTACCGGCCGCGTTCACAATGTGGAAGTGTGCAATGGGCCCAGACCCCTGCGCGCATAGGATTTAGGCCGACGTACTGACATCTCTGTTGTGCCTAGGTGGGGCTGCGACGTGTTGATCTTCCGAGGCCGGGCATGACCCAGGAAAGTGTGTCCGGCCAAAGGGGATCGAGCGTGTTGGGAAATGTGGTGCACCCCTGCAGGGAAGTTTATCTATTCGAATAGCCCTGTCCCTCGGTAAAAGGACGACCTGGAGTTGTACCTTAACCTTATGACAACTATAACCGGATACTTAATAAAACACACCCTTTCAAGTGTCTGATACACCCGGTGATCTCTCTCTCACAGGGCGACGAGGACAGGATCATCGAGTAGGATTATGATATGTGATGATACCTTATTAACTTACCATTTACTCTCTTCTATCGCTTCAAGATGGAGGCTGCCATAAGCGTAGTCTTCGATAGGACTAGCTATCCCCCTCTTATTCTGGCATTTTGTAGTTCAGTCCACATATACTACCCCTCTCATTGATACCAATGCATATGTAGTGTAGATCCTTGCTTGCGAGTACTTTGGATGAGTAATCACGGTTGCTTTGCTACTTCTTTTTCCCCTTTTCCAGGTTATTGCAAACATATGATGGAGTCCAGGAGCCAGAGGATCCCAAGGATGATTCTACATGGAGTTTTGATTCGAGGAGTAGTTAGGAGGTCCCAGGCAGGAGGCCTCACCTTTTCAATCGTTGCTAATTTCGTGCTAGCCTTCTTAAGGCAAACTTGTTTAACTTATGTCTGTACTCAAATATTATTGCTTCCACTAACTCTTGTGTATTCGAGCTTATGTATTCGAGCCCTCGAGGCCCCTGGCTTGTAATAAAAAGCTTGTATTATTTTAATTTGTGTCTAGAGTTGTGTTGTGATATCGTCCCATGAGTCCTTGATCTTGATCGTACACATTTGCATGTATGATTAGTGTACGGTCAAATCGAGGGCGTCACACTTCCGCCCCCCTCACACGGCACATCGGTCGAGCCACCGCCCACTCGATCGGCACTACCACAGCTCTGCCCCACCGCGCCCGCCAGGGGCTGACGGGCGCGCGAGCAGCGCTTCTCATGGCGTGCAAATTACTGCGCTACCACCCTGCAGAGGGCGACCGCGCTGCTTGGGTTGATCGGGTCGCCGAGCTACCCAACATCCCTTGCGGGGGTGTGGACCCCCTCTGTCCCCCACCTGGGTCTTGACCATTGCTGCAAGCTCGGGCATTCCCTAGTTGCGTTTGCGCAGGGAAAGAACCCGGAGGGCCGGGCAAAGAGAAGAAGGCAAGTGAGACTCTCCCCCATGCTTCAGGTTGGGTAAGCGGCCCCCAGTGGAGGACGCCATAGTACGCCGCCTCTTGGCCATCATGACAGGACGGCAAGGTGGTGACCAACAAGTGTGAAGGGCCTGTGGGTTGGCAGAAAGCAGGCTTTCACTGGTACGGCCCTTGAGATCAAAAGGCCTCTCGAGGCCCGGGGGCTGCGGACAGGGCCTTAACTACCAAGACAAATACTTGCAGAACATATTTTTGCTAACATTAGAGTGCACGAGACTTGCGCCTGGTGGCATGCCCGCGAAGCAGCAGGCAGATTGTGCATGCAAGGACACACCCGGCGAGGTGGCACCTCAGAATAGGACAGGGCCCCGAAGGCTCGAGGGGCCGCCGAGGCCAGGGAGCCTCATGAGGGCCGCGGGGGCTCGAGAGGCCAAACGGGCTTAGGAGGAGCCCGAAAACGGGCATCGCGAGATAATCAGGTGGCCCGCGGCCAACATGGTGGCGCGTCGTGTTGTCCGCTGCTGGTCACTAGTTTGGGGGCCCCGCTCAGGGCTACCGGCGCACAGGCACGCTGGTGCGCGGCCTAGGGCAAGGGGTGGGGTCCTCGACTGGGAGGCAGGCGACCGCATTACGCCGACCCAAGTCTCCTCCCATGACACTCTCACATAATAATGAGTGGTGTTGTACACGCCCCGGAGTCTCCTGAGCGCTGCCCCTGAGCCTCATGGGGGCCCCCACCCACGTCTCAGTGGAAGCCCCATGCTCCGCACTGGCGGACGACATGGTCCCCCAATGACTATTCCCACACCCAGTGGAATCCCCATGCTCCGCGTTGGCGGACAAAACGGTCCTGCAATGACTATGCCCACACCCAGTGCAAGCCCCATGCTCCGCTGGAGGGAAGACTAGAAGACTAGCACAGGTGTCAGACGCAACCGTTCTTGGCTTTTTCTTGTAACCAAATTTGCTACTTCTTGGAATAAACGTGCAATTATTGTTATTTTGTTGACAAGGGGGGGGGGTTCCTAGTTTTTCTTCTTATAGCCGTTTTCCCTTCACTTGAGTCCCGTCTTTGCGAAATATGGTGGGCACCCATGGCTCCCTCCATCGCACCCTGCGAGCGGGGGCTGGGCATGGTTCGCATGCTTGGGTCAGCCTAGCGGCGCTAAAGATGCCCTGAGTGCCCAGGCCACAGCATCCGCGGCCTTGCCAATGCACACACCTCTCTAGATCCTTGCGCGGCGCTCTCGGGCAAGCGGGCAAGTGCACATCGCGTAGGGCTCTTGACAGACGCCCGCCTCCTAACCTTGAATCGGGCACCGTGACCTAGCATGACAATGATGGCCACCCATACTCAAGGGTCGAGGGTGCGCAAAAGGTAAAAGTAGGGCGACATCAAGGAGCGCAATACTATTTACTACATCATGGAGAAAGTTCTTCCAAAAATGCTTTCGCATCCCTGTGGGGTCACATTCAAAGTCTTGACAAGAAAACAAAGAAATACAAGCCTCGTGAGATGTGCCATCATTATCTGCGCTGCCGTCGTTGTCGTCATCAGCTCCACCTTCTTCGACCGTGGGCACGACCACGTCGTCGGCAGGGGAAAGCTCCGTGATCAGGTCGTCCACGTGATTTTCCACCCAACCCGCTAGGGCTCCTTGGATCGCTCTAGGTACGGGGGCTATCACAACATCAAAATCGAAGTCAAGATTGGAGCGAAAAAGGCGGCTGAAGACGCGCGAGAATGCGTGCGCAAGAAGGTCATGGCTCTTCTCCTCGACGAGCCGGCACGCCCTCATGGCCCTGCCTTCAAGGCGTGCCACGACCTTGGTAAGGAAGCTGAGGTAACCGGCGTCGTCGACTTCGAGTGGGCTGGAGACGTCCTCATCACAAATGCTGCTCAGGGCCCGGTTGGCCCTTAGCCCAAGGGTCTGGAGCATCTGCGAGTGCTCGCGTTGCAGCGGCCGAGGTCGGCTCACCTCGTCTGAAGCCTTCTCCACGAGGGAAGAAACGCCTTCTACCTATTGTTGGAGGAAGGACAGTTCCACTTCAACAGCGTCCCGAGCTTCCCCAGATGCCTTCTCGCACTGCACCGCTGCAGCTAGCTTCCTCTTGAGGGCATCGGCCTTGCCCTGCAGCTCGTCGCACCACGTGCGGAAGTGAGCCTCTTGGAGCTCCAACTTCCGGCGATATTCCTCGGCAAGGGTTCTTTGGATCCCTGATATGTCTCCAACGTATCTATAATTTTTGATTGCTCCATGCTATTATATTATCTATTTTGGATGTTAATGGACCTTATTTTACACGTTTATATCATTTTTGGGACTAACCTACCAACCGGAGGCCCAACCCAAATTGTTTTTTTGCCTATTTTAGGGTTTCGAAGAAAAGGAATACCAAATGGAGTCCAAGCAGAATGAAACCTTCGGGAACGTGATTTTCTCAACAATCGTGATCCGGGAGACTTGGAGTGGGCGTCAAGAAACAACTGAGGAAGCCATGAGGTAGGGGGGCGCGCCTACCCCACCTGGGCGCGCCTGCCACCCTCGTGAGCCCCTCGATGCTCCACTGACGTACTTCTTCCTCCTATATATATCCATGTACCCCCCAAACATCCAGGAGCACCACGAAAATCTAATTCCACCGCCGCAACCTTCTGTACCCGAGAGATCCCATCTCGGGGCCTTTTCCGGAGCTCCGCCGGAGGGGGCATTGATCATGGAGGGCCTCTACATCAACTCCATGTCCTCCCCGGTGATGTGTGAGTAGTTTACTTCTGACCTACGGGTCCATAGTTATTAGCTAGATGGCTTCTTCTCTCTCTTTGGATCTCAATAAAAAGTTCTCCTTGATCTTCTTGGAGATCTATTCGATGTAATCTTCTTTTGCGGTGTGTTTGTCAAGATCCGATGAATTGTGGGTTTATGATCCAGTTTATCTATGAACAATATTTGAATCTCCTCTAAATTCTTTTATGTATGATTGGTTTATCTTTGCAAGTCTCTTCGAATTATCAGTTTGGTTTGGTCTACTAGATTGCTCTTTCTTACAATGGGAGAAGTGCTTAGCTATGGGTTCAATCTTGCGGTGCTCGATCCTAGTGACAGAAAGGGAACCAACACGTATTTTATTGTTGCCACCGAGGATAAAAAGATGGGGTTTATATCATATTGCATGAGTTTATCCCTCTACATCATGTCATCTTACTTAAAGCATTATTCTATTCCTATGAACTTAATACTCTAGATGCATGCTGGATAGCGGTCTATGTGTGCAATAATAGTAGTAGATGCAGAATCGTTTCAGTCTACTTGTCGCGGACGTGATGCCTATATACATGATCATACCTAGATATTCTCATAACTGTGCTCAATTCTATCAATTACTCAACAGTAATTCGTTTACCCACCATAATGCTTATGCTCTTGAGATAAGCCACTAGTGAAACCTATGGCCCCCGGGTCTATCTTCCAACATATTAATCTTCCAATACTTAATTATTTCCTTTGTCGTTATTTTACTTTGCATATTTATTTCTCTTTATCATAAAAATACCAAAAATATTACCTTATCATATCTATCAGATCTCACTCTCGTAAGTGACCATGAAGGGATTGACAACCCCTTTATCGCGTTGGTTGCGTGGTTCTTATTTGTTTGTGTAGGTTCGTGGGACTCGAGCATGATCTCCTACTGGATTGATACCTTGGTTCTCAAAAACTGAGGGAAATACTTACCCTACTTTGCTGCATCACCCTTTCCTCTTCAAGGGAAAACCAACGCAGTGCTCAAGAGGTAGTAAGAAGGATTTGTGGCGCCATTGCCGAGGAGATTGGTGCCAAGTCAAGTCGAGATTTGACTCCTAACAACGATCCATTCCTGGCACCGTTGCCGGTGTCTACGCACAAGTCAGGACATACCAAGTACCCATCACAAACCCTTATCCCTTGCATTACATTATTTGCCATTTGCCTCTCGCTTTCCTCTCCCCCACTTCACCCTTGCCATTTTATTCGCCCTCTTTTTCCTCTCGCCCTCTCCTTCCGTTCCCCTTCTCTTTTTCTATTTGCCTTTTTGCCTGTTTCTTGTTTGCTTGTGTGTTGGATTGCTTCCTTGTCACGACGGCTCAAGATAATACTAAATTTTGTGACTTTACCAATACCAACAACAATGATTTTCTTAGCACTCCGATTGCTCCTCTTACCGATGCTGAATCTTGTGAAATTAATGCTGCTTTGTTGAATCTTGTCATGAAAGATCAATTTGCAGGCCTTCGTAGTGAAGATGCCGCTACCCATCTAAATAGCTTTGTTGATTTGTGTGATATGCAAAAGAAGAAAGATGTGGACAATGATATTTTCAAGTCGAAGCTATTTCCGTTTTCTCTATTTCCGTTTTCTCTTAAAGCTTGGTTTTCTTCTTTGCCTAAAAATAGTATTGATTCATGGAATAAGTGCAAAGATGCTTTTATCTCTAAGTATTTTCCTCCCACTAAGATCATCTCTCTTAGAAACGATATTATGAATTTTAAGCAACTTGATCATGAACATGTTGCACAATCTTGAGAGGGTATTAAATTAATGATACGTAATTGCCCTACACATGGTTTAAATTTATGGATGATTATACAGAATTTTTATGCCGGATTAAATTTTGCTTCTAGAAATCTTTTAGATTCGACCGTGGGAGGCACTTCTATGGAAATCACTTTAGGAGAAGCTGCTAAACTCCTAGATAATATTATGGTTAATTATTCTCAATGGCACACTGAAAGATCTACTAGTAAAAAAGTGCATGCGATAGAAGAAATTAATCTTTTGAGTAGAAAGATGGATGAACTTATGAAATTATCTGCTAATAAGAGTGCTCCTACTGATCCTAATGATATGCCTTTGTCTACCTTGATTGAGAATAATAATGAATCTATGGATGTGAATTTTGTTGGTAGGAACAATTTTGGTAATAACGCGTATAGAGGTAATTTTAATTCTAGGCCGTTTCCTAGTAATTAATAATTATGGTAATTCCTACAACAATTCTTATGGAAATTTTAATAAGATCCCCTATGAATTTGAGACTAGTGTTAAGGAGTTTATGAATTTGCAAAAGAATTTCAATGCTTTGCTTGATGAAAAATTGCTTAAAGTTGATGAATTGGCTAGGAACGTTGATAGAATTTCTCTTGAAGTTGATTCTTTGAAACCTAGATCTTTTCCACCTAAGCATGATATCAATAAGTCTCTCAAAGCCATGAGAATTTCCATTGATGATGCCAAGAAAGAACCACTAGGATGCGTGCTAAGAATGATTGCTTTGTGAAAGCGTGTTCTTCTAGTTTCTATGAAAATAAAGATGAAGATGTAAAAGTTATTGATGTGTCTCCTATTAAATCTTTGTTTTGCAATATGAATCTTGATAATGATGGGACTAAAGATGAGCCACCTTTACCTAGAAGGCGTTCCAAAAATTCGGAGTTTTTAGATCTTAATGCAAAAATTGGTAAAAGTTGGATTGAAGAGGTTAAAACTTTAAATAGCAATGAACCCACTATTTTGTATTTCAAGGAATTTAATTATGATAATTGCTCTTTGATAGATTGTATTTCCTTGTTGCAATCCGTGCTAAATTCTCCCCATGCTTATAGTCAAAATAAATCTTTTACTAAACATATCGTTGATGCTCTGATGCAATCTTATGAAGAAAAACTTGAGTTGGAAGTTTCTATCCCTAGAAAACTTTATGATGAGTGGGAACCTACAATAAAAATTAAAATTAAAGATTATGAGTTTTATGCTTTGTGTGATTTGGGTGCTAGTGTTTCCACGATTCCAAAAACTTTATGTGATTTGCTAGGTTTCCGCGATTTTGATGATTGTTATTTAAACTTGCACCTTATGGATTCCACTATTAAGAAACCTATGGGAAGAATTAATGATGTTCTCATTGCTGCAAATAGGAACTACGTGCCCGTATATTTCATTCTTCTTGATATAGGTTGCAATCCTTCATGTCCTATTATTCTTGGTAGACCTTTCCATAGAACGATTGGTGCAATTATTGATATGAAGGAAGGGAATATTAAATTATAATTTCCATTAAAGAAAGGCATGGAACACTTCCCTAGAAATAAAATTAAATTACCATATGAATCTATTATGAGAGCCACTTATGTATTACCTACCAAAGATGGCAATACCTAGATCTATCTTCGCTTTTATGCCTTGCTAGGGGCGTTAAACGATAGCGCTTGTTGGGAGGCAACCCAATTTTATTTTTATTCCTTGATTTTTTTATCCTGTTTAGTACTAAATAATTTATCTAGCCTTTGTTTTGATTTTGTTTTTTGTGTTGAATTAGTGTTTGTACCAAGTAGAACCGTTGGAAAGACTTGGGGAAAGTCGTTTTGATCCTGCTGTAAAAAACAGAAACTTTAGCGCTCACAAGAATTGTTTCCATTTTTATTTGGGAAGTGCTATTTAGTTAATTATTTTTTCAGATGATTAGTAGATAAATTACTCACGTTCAGAAATTTATTTTAGAATTTTTGGGGTTCCAGAGTTTGCATTAGCTACAGATTACTACAGATTGTTCTGTTTTTGACAGATTCTGTTTTTAGTGTGTTGTTTTCTTATTTTGATGAATCTATGGCTAGTAAAAGAGTTTATAAACCATAGAGAAGTCGGAACACAGTAGGTTTAAAACCAATATAAATCAATAATAAGTTCATTACAGTACCTTGAAGTGGTGTTTTGTTTTGTTTCGCTAACGGAGCTCACGAGATTTTCTATTTTGAGTTTTGTGTTGTGAAGTTTTCAAGTTTTGGGTAAAGTCTTGATGGATTATGGAACAAGGAGTGGCAAGAGCCTAAGCTTGGGGATTACCATGGCACACCAAGGTAAAATTCAAGGACACCAAAAATCCTAAGCTTGGGGATGCCCTGGAAGGCATCCCCTCTTTCGTCTTCGTCTATCGGTAACTTTACTTGGAGCTATTTTTTTTATTCACCACATGATATGTGTTTCGCTTGGAGCGTCTTGTATGATTTGAGTCTTTGCTTTCTAGTTCACCACAATCATCCTTGCTGTAAACAACTTTTGAGAGAGACTCACATGATTTGAAATTTATTAGAATACTCTATGTGCTTCATTTATATCTTTTGAGCTATATAGTTTTTGCTCTAGTGCTTCACTTATATCTTTTGAGCTATATAGTTTTTGCTCTAGTGCTTCACTTATATCTTTTAGAGCACGGCGGTGGTTTTGTTTTATAGAAACTATTGATCTCTCATGCTTCATTTATATTATTTTGAGAGTCCTTTAGAACAACATGGAAATTTGCTATAATATAAAAACTTTCATAGAAGTGCATTGAATACTATGAGAAATTTGATACTTGTTAATTGTTTTGAGATATGGAGATGGTGATATTAGAATCATGCTACTTTAGTAGTTGTGAATTTTAGAAATACTTGTGTTGAAGTTTGTGATTCCCGTAGCATGCACGTATGGTGAACTGTTATGTGATGAAGTCGGAGCATGATTTATTTATTGATTGTCTTCCTTATGAGTGGCGGTCGGGGACGAGCGATGGTCTTTTCCTAACAATCTATCCCCCTAGGAGCATGCGCGTAATACTTTGTTTCGATAACTAATAGATTTTTGCAATAAGTATGTGAGTTCTTTATGACTAATGTTGAGTCCATGGATTATACGCACTCTCATCCTTCCATCATTATTAGCCTCTCTAGTATCGCACAACTTTCGCCGGTACCTTAAACCCACCATATACCTTCCTAAAAACAGCCACCATACCTACCTATTATGGTCTTTCCATAGCCATTCCGAGATATATTGCCATGCAACATTCCACCGTTCCATTATTATGACACGCTTCATCATTGTCATATTGCTTGCATGATCATGTAGTTGACATCGTATTTGTGGCAAAGCCACTGTTCATAATTCTTCATACATGTCACTCATGGATCATTGCACATCCCGGTAGACCGCCGGAGGCATTCACATAGAGTCATATTTTGTTCTAAGTATCGAGTTGTAATTCCTGAGTTGTAAGTAAATAAAGTGTGATGATCATCGTTATTAGAGCATTGTCCCAGTGAGGAAAGGATGATAGAGACTATGATTCCCCCACAAGTCAGGACGAGACTCCGGATGAAAAAAAGAGAGAAAGGCCATAAAAAATAAGAATAAGGCCCACAAAAAATGAGAGAAAAAGAGAGAAGGGACAATGCTACTATCATTTTTCCACACTTGTGCTTCAAAGTAGCACCATGATCTTCATGACAGAGAGTCTCCTATGATATCACTTTTATATACTAGTGCGAATTTTTCATTATAGAACTTGGATTGTATATTCCAATGATGGGCTTCCTCAAAATGCCCTAGGTCTTCATGAGCAAGCGAGTTGGATGCACACCCACATAGTTTCTTTTGTTGAGCTTTCATATACTTATAGCTCTAGTGCATCCGTTGCATGGCAATCCCTACTCACTCACATTGATATATCTATTGATGGGCATCTCCATAGCCCGTTGATATGCCTAGTTGATGTGAGACTATCTTCTCCTTTTTTGTCTTCTCCACGACCACCATTCTATTCCACATATAGTGCTATATCCATGGCTCACGCTCATATATTGCGTGAAGATTGAAAAAGTTTGAGAACATGAAAAGTATGAAACAATTGCTTGGCTTGTCATCGAGGTTGTGCATGATTTAAATATTTTGTGTGGTGAAGATAGAGTATAACCAGACTATATGATTTTGTAGGGATAACTTTCTTTGGCCATGTTATTTTGAGAAGACATAATTGCTTAGTTAGTATGCTTGAAGTATTATTATTTCTATGTCAATATTAAACTTTTATCTTGAAACTTTTGGATCTGAACATTCATGCCACAATAAAGAAAAATTACATTGATAAATATGTTAGAAAGCATTCCACATCAAAAATTGTTCATTTATCATTTACCTACTCGAGGACAAGCAGGAATTAAGCTTGGGGATGCTTGATACGTCTCCAATGTATCTATAATTTTGATTGCTCCATGCTATTATATTATATATTTTGGATGTTAATGGGCTTTATTTTACACTTTTATATCATTTCCGGGACCGATCTACTACTAGAGGCCCAGCCCAAATTGCTGTTTTTTGCCTATTTTATGGTTTCTAAGAAAAGGAATATCAAACGGAGTCCAAACGTAATGAAATCTTCGGGGCCGTGATTTTCTCAACAAACGTGATCCTGGAGACTTGGAGTGAGCATCAAGAAACAACAGAGGAAGCCACGAGGCAGGGGGCGCGCATACCCCCCTGGGCACGCCATCCACCCTCGTGGGCCCCTCGATGCTCCACCGATGTATTCTTCCTCCTATATATATCCATGTACCCCTCAAACATCCAGGAGCAGAACGAAAACCTAATTCCATCGCCGCAACCTTCTGTACTTGAGAGATCCCATCTCGGGGCCTTTTCCGGATCTCTGCCAGAGGGGGCATTGATCACGGAGGGCCTCTACATCAACTCCATGGCCTCTCCAGTGATGTGTGAGTAGTTTACTTCAGACCTACGGGTCCATAGTAATTAACTAGATGGCTTCTTCTCTCTCTTTGGATTTCAATACAAAGTTCTCCTCGATCTTCTTGGAGATCTATTCGATGTAATCTTCTTTTGCGGTGTGTTTGTCAAGATCCGATGAATTGTAGGTTTATGAACCAGTTTATCTATGAACAATATTTGAATCTTCTCTGAATTCTTTTATGTATGATTGGTTTATCTTTGCAAGTCTCTTTGAATTATCAGTTTGGTTTCGCCTACTAGATGGATCTTCCTTGCAATGGGAGAAGTGCTTAGCTCTGGGTTCAATCTTGCAGTGCTCGATCCCAATGACAGAAAGGGTACCGACACGTATTGTATTGTTGCTATCGAGGATAAAAATATGGGGTTTATATCATATTGCATGAGTTTATCCCTCTACATCATGTCATCTTACTTAAAGCATTACTCTGTTCTTATGAACTTAATACTCTAGATGCATGTTGGATAGCGGTCGATGTGTTGAGTAATAGTAGTAGATGCAGACTTGTTTCGGTCTACTTGTCGCGGACATGATGCCTATATACATGATCATACCTAGATATTCTCATAACTATGCTCAGTTCTATCAATTGCTTGACAGTAATTCGTTTACCCACCGTAATACTTATGCTCTTGAGAGAAGCCACTCGTGAAACCTATGGCCCCCGGGTCTGTCTTCCAACATATTAATATTACAATACTTAGTTATTTCCTTTGTCGTTATTTTACTTTGCATCTTTATTTCTCTTTATCATAAAAATACCAAAAATATTATCTTATCATATCTATTAGATCTCACTCTCGTAAGTTACCGTGAAGGGATTGACAACCCCTTTATCGCATTGGTTGCGAGGTTCTTATTTATTTGTGTAGGTGCGTGGGACTCGAGCGTGATCTCCTACTGGATTGATATCTTGGTGCTCAAAAACTGAGGGAAATACTTGCGCTACTTTGCTGCATCACCCTTCCCTCTTCAAGGGAAAACCAATGCAGTGCTCAAGAGGTAGCAATCCCCGCCACCTTCTCGTCGACCTCTTGCTGGATCTTCGCCTCCCTAGAGGCAAGGGCATCCTCGGCAGCGGCCACATGGTGCTCCATCACTTCCAGCCGCTCGCGCTCCAGGTTTAGCTCCATCGCCTCCAGCACTAGCGTATCCTCGAGCATGCGGGGCCTGGCCTCGCTCGCGGGCAGCCCAACCGCTAGGGTGGCGAGCGCGGCCGTGCATGCGCAGACTTGTTGCTCAAGGATGGAGATTGAAGCTTGGAGCTCCCTCTCGCGCCCCTCTGCCGCCTCGCGCTAGTGATCTGTGGATCGGGCCTCTTCCAAGGCGCGATCATGAGCCTCCCTCGCCACGGCTAGGGGCCCCTCTGCCTCCGCTCGGGCACGTTCACACTGAAGGCGACCGAAGTTGCTGCCAACTTCTAACTAACGCCATTCACGTGCTAGACGCAGGCGCTCCGCCTCAAGGCGGGCATCAACGTCACCAAGCTCCACCCCGAGGTGCCCCAGGGCGCTTGATGCCTCTTGAGGAAGGCTATGTCGGAAGGTGATGCGCCCGTGTGCGAGCTCCAATGCTCGGACTGGGCGTTCCCCCATGCCCGAGTCAGCCGGGGAGGCACGCGAGGACTCGCCTACGTCTGGCAGGAGCCCGGGGGCTGGAACACCCTCGCCCGCTCCTGCGGCCCCGAGGTGGGGCCCGACGCAGACTCGCCCCACAGCTTGGGGAAGGCGTCGTCCCGCAGGTTGCTCAGCTATCGGCAAGGATCAGTGGGGGAACCCTTGGCATGGCCCCGGTGCCCCGAAGATCGCCCCGGAAGAAGGACACCGAGAGCGCGGGCCTACAGCCCCCAGGGACGACCTTGGCTCGAGTACGGGCGCCACCTCGTGCGCAACCGCCTGGCTCGTGAGGCCTAAGGTCACAACAGGATCGGTGGCGTCTAGAGGTGGCGCTCAGGACACACTCGCTCCCTCGACGGAAGGGATCCTGAGGGTCAAAAGTCAGATGGAGACGCGATATGCAAGAGTCGAGAGGAAGGCAAGGGACTTACTCACCCACAATGATCCACGTCCACTTCTTGAGGGTCCTTGGGGCAAGATTCCAACGTATCCCGAGCTCTTTCCTCTTGCGAGACTAGCCGGGGTCGAAAGTAGGCCTATTGGGGGCTGGCACGTAGCCCCTCGATGACGGAGACAATAGTTGCATCCATGGGCGGAACTCCTCCCCAAATACCCGTGGGTCTGGGAGCAGATGCCTCTGGATCGCATGGTAGCGCCCGCTCCCCCGCGACCACCTCGGGAGCACGCACCTCGGTGCCTTTGTGCTAGGGAGTCACCAAGAGGGGGTTGTCATGAGGCCCCTCGTGGCCCGTGGGGGGCAGCCGCCACTCGTCAAAGCATGACATGTTCTTGGCGAAGGCTCCCTGTTGGATCTCGGGTTCCGCAGAGCCTTGAGAGGTTCGAATTTTGGGGTGCATGCGAAGAACTCAACCTCCCTAGTATGCCTACTCGCCAATCTCTCGGCCCACACTACTAGGAAAAGGCCTACTAATGGCGCACCTAATTTGGCCATTAATGGCGCATTAGTGGTGCGCCATTAGTGCCACGCCATTAGTATATTTTACTAATGGCGCACCACAGGTGCGCCATTAGTATCTGGTATACTAATGGCGCACCTCAGATGCGCCATTAGTATATACAACAGTGCGCCATTAGTATGCCTCCCGGGGGGCCATGTATACCCAGGTGCTTTGGCATACTAATGGCGCACAACAACAAGATGCGCCATTAGTAACTTCGGCATACTAATGGCGCACTGTTTAATGATGCGCCATTAGTATCCTTTGGCATACTAATGGCGCACTGTGATGTGATGCGCCATTAGTATGAATATTAGGTTTTTTTTATTTTTTAATTTTCTGTTTTTTGCACAGGTTACAAAATGTATAATTGGACAAAATATAGACAGCACACATCAACAACAGATTCATCGAATACAATAGAAGATTAGTCTCTGAATACAATTCATCATATTAGTCTGCGAATACAATTCATCATATTAGTCTCCGAATTGAAAAGACCGAAGAAAGATAGAACATTATATTACAAGTCTCGAGACCGCGAGTAGCGAGTTTGTCTTCACATTACAAGTCGATATCGATCATCTAAACTACCATCACATAGAAGAGAGCTGTGGTCATCACGATGAGCATCATCACGATGAAACTCGTCTTCATCCGGTTCCTCCAGCGCTCCCTCCCCTCTCTTGCTAGATAGCGGGCGTATCTAGATTCGGCCTCGGCCCTAGTGGTGTACCCTTTGTAACTGTTACCGCTGAATCGGTGAACCTGTCTCCGACACTCCTCCCAGTCGTCGTAGACTCCGGGAACCTTACCCTTGTACACGACATACGAAGGCATCGCTATGCAGTAGCCAAACGAAACGTTAGTACCAATTCACAGACAATACATAAGCAATATATAAGTATGCAACAGAACGATCGGAAGAGAAAAGCAAGACATTAATAGCATCGATTACATCTAAGTTGAACAACTCCTGAAACCAAAGAGACATACTACAAGTTCATTAAAGTTTAATTACAACATGAGCCAATCGATGTTTCAGCACTAGACACAGCATCACTGCTTTCGACTCAACTCAAGGGACCGGAGCGTGGATGAAGCCGTCGTCTATCGTGGGAATCATGAAATAACGGTCGTTGTCAGCCTGCATTTGTAGCATTGTGTCGATGTCACTGTTGGACGGTTGATTTCTAAGGTAGAACTGCCCCGAGGTATGAAGGACATCTTGATGGATGATTTCCGCAAACTCTGACTAGATGCGAAAGAATTCTTGTCTGATGTCCGCGTCCTGGATTGCCGACACGCTCGTGGCCCAATCTTTCAGTTTACTCGGTAGGAGAAGTTGATGATGGTCCCGTACGATCGCCCGCATGTGATGGATGGCGTAGTAGGCACCCTTCTGACCGCCAGGCGGCTGCTTGACGCAGCAGAACGTCGTATTGTGGGAGAACACGTGCTTGCCGTACTTACGAATAGCCTGGTGAAGGTGCCTCCAGATTTGACGTAGCCGGGGAGAACATCATCAAGAACCTTCTTGACATTTGTGTAGTCTACGTTCGACTGACGGTCCGGGTCGAAATACGTGGCCATGGAATATTTGGGGCTTAGGAGGATGAGCGTGCAATGTGTGTCACTGCAGAAAACACGGAATGTTAAAAGAAAAACGATCGAAATCTAAGAATTCATATGTTACGGGGCGGTTGAGGGGAGGACTTACTCGGGAAAGTAAGGCACGAGGAAGTTATCCTTATCTTGGTTTGCCAGAATGACGCCTTCGAGGTTGCCGGTCCCCAGCGCTGCCCAAGATCTTGGCAGAAGGGGTCGACTATCACGATGTCCGGGGTCTTGTCGCGAATGATCCGCATCTCCATACTCAGCGAAAATAGCCGAACGAAGGTGTAGTGCAGCGGATGAAGGTTCAACATAGCGTGGATGTCATCAAACCGCAGGACGATCGTACACCCGACGGAGTTATCCACAAAGCCCTTGCCCTCTGGCACCTTGGCCGCGAAAACCGGGTATGCCACATCCTTCTCTACGAGACGCCGCTTCTCCAAAGAAAGAACACTATCATGCAGACTCCGCATAGCACCGGTTGCAGCATCGAGCATATTTCTTGGTAGCATCGGCCTACCCGCCACATGCACCCTCCTCGAGATATCCTCAGGTGAAGGTGGCCCGTCCTGAGCACGGATCGTACTCGGTGCCGGCTGGCTCGCACCCTTGTTAGTCTTTCTTTTGCGTGCCTTCTTCTTCTCCTGTAATGGGACCGAGTTCTGCTCATAGACCGCCTTCTTGAGTGTGTTGGGGCTGATAATATTTCGCACCTCGCCTATCTGAGGCTCGGTGAAGTCGGCAGCTGGAGGCGTCTCCTGAGAGCTGAACGGCAGACGACGCCTATTGCAACTTGGCTTCTCCGCGGTACCAGCTAGATCGCACACGTCTTTTGTTGGGTTGGGTTCTTGAGAAGGAGGCCCCATGAAGTCGCCACCGTACCCATGATCGGCAAAGTACTGATCGACGTTGGAAAATGTATCGTCGTCGTCGTCGTTCTGATCCTATGCCATATGCATGTTTGGATCCAGTGGCATAGGGATGTCCGGCACCATTGCGGCGGTCTTGCCATGGGGCCGACTTGGCGCCGGCACGACTGGCGGTGTTGTCTTTGGGGTGGTGTCCCCCGCCCCTAAACGAATCTGGCTCTTCGGCCAAAGAAGGGGCCAGCTCAGGCAGGCGCTGAGGGTCATCACGTCATCATCGTCAGCCCCGACGGGTCGAATCGGAGGTAACAACTCGTCGCAGCCTGGCAGCACCCGAACCAGTTGAACCCTAAACAAGTTGGGTGGCATCTGGGTACCGTGGAACAAGGGGTTGCCCGGTTGAACGATTTTGCCCTTGGCAACATCGACCAACTCATTGTTCACGAAGTGCAGGAGAGTGCACGGAACATCGGCGGCGCCCTGCGAAAACATGTAGGGCGTCAGGGATGCCCAGTCAAAGGCAAGGAGATGAAGTCCTCGGCCGAGAGAGGCTTAATTAGTTACCGTGATGATGGCGTCGAGCTCGGCTAATGTCGAGGCACCGCCAACGGCGGGCGTGCAGTTGACAGAGGGGCCGCTTGCTGCAGAGGTGCCGGCCGGCGTACACCCGGGTGCATTAAGCTCCCGTGCCGGCGTCGGAGACACCAATGCCGCCTCTGCCGGAGACACCAATGGCCCTGCCATCGCATTCTGCGAGTTGCTGGCCGTGAAGCTAGGAATCGGGGGCGGCCCCTGTTGGCCGCCCGCAATCCACGCACTAATCCCCTGGATCAAGGTAGGCACAAAGGCGGTGATCGTCGCTCCGAGTTGTTGTTGCACTTGCTCTTGGACAATCTCCGGAATCTGCGCCACCTGTGCCCTGAGTTCTTGAACCTCGCGCGCCTGGCTTTCCGAGCTGGTCTTTTTCTCCTTTCGCCCACCAGTGTTATAGTATGACGACCATTTTGTCGACAAGCCTTTGCCGGCCACACGACCAGCTGAGATCGGCTTACTGAGCTTATCCTTGTTCTTCATTACATTCAACGCCCTATTTAGAGAGGTGTCCCAAGGGTTGCTCTTAGTCGACCCCGCGCTACTGCTTTCAGTCGCCTGCGGAAGGAATGTGAACCATTTAGAAATTTGGCTTCATTAATTAGAATGAAACCATACGGAGCTAAGTACGCGGGGGTGTATTCCTTACCAGAACAAGCTCAAGCGCCCTGGTCTTCGGATCCGTGGTAAGCTCCTTTGTTTTCGGGTCCTTCTTGTACCGGGCCCTGACAAAGTTCCTGGTCTGCTTGTCACCGTATTTATCGAAGAGGGGCGGTAGGCCTTGCTCGGCACGGTCCGCCTCCTCCTTGTCCCATATAGGCTCCGCCACTCTGTAACCGCCGGGACCGAGTGTGTGTTCCCCTAAGTTCAGCTCCCGCATTTCTTTCCCCCACTTACTTGATTCGGAGTTTGCGGTGCTCGAGCAATTGATCTTGAAGTCGTTGTAGTCATCTTCGGTGATCGAAGGATTTTTCTCCTTGATCTTCTCATAACTCTCACCTTTCTCGATCATTCTCTTCACATTGCTTTTCCAAGTAGACAGGGCCTTGCTCATCTTCGTGAGGGCAGCATTGTTCACTTTATTCCCTTTGAGGCTTGTGTTTTCAAATTCAGCGGGGAACTTGTATCGTTCGTGCAAATTCGTGAAGAGGAGGTTGCGCAAATTCCCTCGGTCAGGATGCCTCGGGTTCTCGGTGTTGATCGAGACGGTGCTCCAGAGAATGCACCCGAGCTGAAGCGAGTACCCCTTGACTATTCGTTCGGGCGCCGTTGGATTCCCGTCGGAGTCCACTTCAGTAACTTCCTCCTTCAGGGTGCGGAGCACGGTCGGGCGCCGGTCCTTCCGTTGCCTCTTCGGTTGGCTGCCATCTGTGCGTGCGCCGCCATCATCAGTGATGGCATCCTCGGCGGCACCATCAGTGGTGGCATCAGTGGGGTCATCCTCGGCGGTACCATCAGTGGTCTCATGATCGGTGGGGAAGGCGGCGTCCTCATACAAGTGAGGTTGTTCCTCCATCTCCTGGGACAGCTTCCAGAATGCCTTGCCGCCCGAACCCCCGGCATCATCGTTGTTGGCCATGTTTCTCTCTAAATAGGAACAAAGTTTGGTCAAAAAGTTGGTTATTGTCAAGGAACAAGATCATGGTCTCATCGTTTAGGGTTTGTCGACACGTCCTAAAAGCTAAGCTTTTATCATTGAGGGTTTTTCGACGCCGAGGCACCCTAAAAGCCAAAGCTTTAATCATTTCGGTTTTTATCGACACCGAGGCACCCTAAAAGCCATGCATTAGTCACAGGTACGCCGGGGTACTTGATCCTACTTAATTAACTACTAAGATACCTCGGCCCATGCATTAGTCACAAGTACCCCATATGTCCTATTTTTAGCAAAGTCATGCTAAAATTCACGGAAAATTTCAGCATGACCTTTGCTGAAAATAGGACATATGGAGTACCCGAATTTGCCGGAACGGAAGTTAATCGACATTCCGTCAAACTCAAGGGCCTCTCGAGGTACCTGCAAAATCATTATCCAATGAAGGAATTGTGCCGCACACTGCTGCCTCACACTGCTGCCAAAATCATTATCGACATGCTGAACTTGTATTTCACTCTGCATAGCTGAACAGTCTAACAACCAGAAATATATAACAAGAACTGCACTGCAACCAGAAAATTTAATCATGGAGATTACGCTGAAAATATGGGCTAAATTACACTGTAATTCTAGGGTATATTACTCTGACAAATACACTCAAAATATGGGATAAATTGCACTATAATTCTGGGGTATATTACACTGAGAATTCATCAAAAGTTGCCGAGCTTACACTAAAATACATCTGCACTTCAGGGCTTGTACACACAAATTCAGTGAGATGATCTAACACTGACAAAATAAAGGAAACACCTACTGAACCAATACAGGGCTAAAAACACATGGGGATTACACTTAAAAACATCAAGTGAAAGGCACTAGAAAACCATATAGACACAGGAATAAAGCAGAGCTGACTCATTAAATCTGATACACTGAGAAAACCCTAAACTAGGGAAACTAATCACCTGCATCTAACCTACCAGGAGGTAACTGAACAAATTCAAGAACTACAACAGCAACACGAACCAATACAGAGATATGAAAGCACAAGTTACTAGCATTTGCCTAAAAACTACATAACTAGGATATGAAAGCACAAGTTACTAGCATTTTCCTAAAAACTACATAACTAGTGGACCAACTCTCTGTCTGTAACAAGAACTATAACTAGGAAGCTAGCACCTGATGCACTTGGGGATATATTAGTTATGCACTTCACATCCGGATGGCAATTACCTAGTATTTTAAGCTAAAATTACCTAGTAAGTGCTCAATCAATAAGGTACAAGGTAAACAGAATTGACTTTCCAAATTGACAAGCGCAGACAGAGCATAAGCAAAGAGGTCAACTGCTAATATCTATTCAATGCAAATAGTAGACATCTGAGTTCTGGTGCTCATATTGGAACATCCAGAACACCAAAGGCATCTTCAAAGTGAAAATTCTTACCCCTACACAACTATTCGGCATAATCAGAATTCAAAAGTAACATTCTTCGATATAGATCATGGGTGCTCGGGGGAAAGTAGCACAAACAGACAATGCAAACAACCAATCAACTAGTGAAGCCAATCAAGAACCTAGAGATATAGCTAGCAAACTGAGAAGCACATGCAGAGCAAAAGCGAAAAGGTTACATGTTCACTGCGAAATAATAGATGCATGAGTTCCAGTGCCCATATATGAAAAATCTTGAGCAGCAAAGGGCATCATCATCAAAGTGAAACTCTTAAGCCCTACATAATTATGCAGCCTTGATCACACATGACATTACTGGATTTAGATCTATTGTAGTAAATATAAGTACTTGGATGCTCAGATTTAAAGTAAAGTGCACGAGCAGGCAATGCAAACACACAATCAATTGGTGAAAACCATCGACAACCTTGGGACAAATACGGTGCATCAAACCTAGATAATCAGTGGACCAATTCTAAGTATGTATCAAGAACTATAGCTAGGAAGTTAGCAACAGTTGAACTTGGGGATATACTAATCATGAACAATCTCTCCTGGTCGGTCCAACTCAGAAATCATACCATTGTCTAAAACTGCTTAATAGATTCAGATCATCTAATTATGAATCATGTGATTTGGGGTTTCAATTTCAGATCATCTTTTACTTATCAACAAGATTGCAACAGTTGCAGACACCTCACAATAACAGTTTAAGACTTGAATAGATTCAGATAACTAAGAAGAACATATCCGGAGGAGGGAGGGAGGATGGGGGTGCATTACCTAATGTGCTAAACGACATAAGCACGTGCGCGCGAGGGGGAGAGGGGGAGAGGAGGAGGGGGAGCTCACGGTGGCCGTAGGGATAGGGCAGGGGGGCGCGGGGAGGATGTCGGGGACGACGACGACGCAGGGGAGGAGGCGACGAGGTCCGGGTGGTGGTGGTGCTCCGGCGACGGTGGTGTGGACGGGGCGGCGTGCGGGCCGCCGGTGACGAGGGCGGCGGGGCGATGGCGTCCAACGAGGTGGGGCGACGGGGAGAGCGGCGCCGACGTCGGGGCCTCGGGTGGCGGTGGTTGGAGACGTCGCGGCGGGGTCGAGGCAGCGTCGGGGCGGCGTCGAGGCGGCGGGGCAGCGGCGTCGGGAGAGGAGAGGGGAAGGGGATCGAGGGCGAGGGCGAGGGAGAGAGAGGGGATAGGTTTGGGCCGGGGTGGAAATATGGATGGGGGCGGCACAATGCTAATGGTGCACCACCCCTCGGTGCGCCATAAGTACATCCATACTAATGGCGCACCTCACCCTGGTGCGCCATTAGTACATCCATACTAATGGAGCACCTCACCCTGGTGCGCCATAAGTACATCCATACTAATGGCGCACCTCACCCCGGTGCGCCATTAGTATTTGTGTTTAAATATGTTCAAACTTGTTTTATAAGACAGTAATAATTTTTTTGTAAGACTGTAATAATTTTTTTATAAGATGGCTACTGCAACAGTAATATTTTTTTATAAGACAATAATAATTTTTTAAAAAATATCATCAAACAGTAATGCCGGTGGAGCGGGGGAGGGTGCGCGGGGTGCGGGGGGTCGGCGGCGGCGGTTGAGTTGGGGAATCGAGGGTGCGGGGGGTCGGCGGCAGCGGGCGGTGGACCGGGGGGTGCTCGGCGGCGAGGGGGACCGGATCTGGCGAGGTGGGATAGCGATCGAGATGGAGGGGGATCGAGATCGAGTGTCCATGAAATTTAAAAATATTCATGATAGTTCAAAAAGTGCCCATGAAATACAATCGAGAAATGAAGGCTACGATTTAAATACAATCGATCTTAGCTAGCTATCTGTTCACAATCTTCTTGCCCTTCTTTTTCGCAAATGGAGTTCTTCTGTGGAACGAACGTCCTTTAGGTAGGGTGGTCCTGCTTCTTCTTGTGGTGTATGCTGCTACTTCATCATCGTCGTCATGTTCGATCCTCGGGTCGCCGTACTTGTCGAAGTCTTGCTCATTGGCTACTCCATCCATTCCGATGATCTTCCTTTTGCCTCTCCTCACGACAACACGACTGGGCTTTGACGGGTCGGTAATGAAGAAGCATTGGTCCACTTGGGAAGCCAGTACCCATGGCTCATTTTTCGCGGTGACGTTTGCGCCCGCGGTCTTGGATTTGGCTTCGGGTATAACCATGGTGGTGAAATACCGGTCTTCTTTTAGGACGCTCTTCGCCCATCTGACACGAAACATCGGGACCTTCTCTCCAGCGTAGCTCAGCTCCCAGATCTCCTCGATCCTTCCGTAGTATCTGTCCTTGTCGTTACCGGTGTAGGATTCCATCGTTACCGCGGAGTTCTGATAACCATCGCTCTTCATGTCCTTGGCCTCGGTGTAGAATGTGTAGCCGTTGATATCGTACGCCTCATAGGTCATCA
Source organism: Triticum urartu (assembly GCF_003073215.2). NCBI lineage: Eukaryota > Viridiplantae > Streptophyta > Magnoliopsida > Poales > Poaceae > Triticum > Triticum urartu. Next base: position 375,139,761 of record NC_053028.1, on the reverse strand, counting down.
GGTTGTGCTCGGCGCCCTGTGACAAGGCGAATATGAGTTGTTCTTCCGCGGAAGAATCCTCATGTAAAGGGTACGATAGAAGCTTCTGCTTGAACCAACGCGTGAAACATGAGTTGTGCTCTTTGAGTATATCTCCGTCCGTCCTCTGTTGGCCTCGGTCATTGTACGTCTTCTTAATAAAGGTTTTGTGCTCTACCACCCAAGGATCGACCACGTCTATGTGTTGTAGCGCGACTAGGTTTGCTCTTTCAAAGTCGGCGAGTCGACCCTCGAAGTCGACATGCATTTCACGGCGACCCTCACGGTGACCCCATCCAGCGAGCCTGCCAAGGTGCCTGTTGACGGGCAGACCAACGGGGTTCTCGATGCCTAGATAATTCGTGCAGTAGGAGATGCACTCTTCGGTCAGAAAGCCCCTGGCTATGCTTCCCTCTGGACGTGACATGTTGCGAACGTATCCTTTGATGACACCATTCATCCTTTCGAACGACATCATGCTGTGCAGGAACGTCGGCCCGAGTTGGATGATATCGTCCACGATATGGACCAGCAGATGCACCATAATGTCAAAGAATGCGGGTGGGAAGTACATCTCAAGCTCGCATAGTCTCACCACGATCTCTTCCTATAGCCTTCTGAGTTGCCTCACGCCAACAGACTTCCGAGAGATGACGTCGAAAAAGTTGCATAGGCCAAATAGCGTTTCACGGATGTGCGCGTCCATGATCCCATGGATTGCAACTGGAAGTATCTGCGTCATCAGCACGTGACAGTCGTGAGTCTTCATCCCGCTGAACTTCTGCTTTGCTGGGTCTAGGTATCTGCTTATCTTCCCCGCGTAACCGTAAGGAAGTTTTACTCCTACAAGGCAGGTGAAAAACTGCTCGATCTCCTCCTGACTTAGAGTGAAGCACGCGGGAGGGTAGTCATTTCCGGTCTTCTTGGCCTTTTTGCCTTTGCGACGACTTTCCGTGTCCTGCTTCGCCTCATCATCATCATCATCATCATCATCATCATTATCATCATGATCATCATCATCATCATCATCATCATCATATATAGCATGAAGCTCCTGCCTGATGCCCATTGATTTCAAGTCTGCCCTTGCTTTCGGCCCATCTTTGGTCCTCTCTGGCATGTTGAGCAGGGTACCAAGCAGACTCTCGCACACGTTCTTCGTGATATGCATTACATCAAGGCTGTGAGGCACACGGTGGATCTTCCAGTACGGCAAGTCCCAGAAAACAGACCTCATTTTCCATACCTTCACCAGCGGCTCTGGCGCCTTTCGCTTCTTTCCCGGCTCTGGCGCCTTTTGCTTCTTTCCCAGCAGTGGGCAATCTTTCCAATTTTTCAACAGCTCGTCTATTTCCTCGCCGCTCCTCGTATGCGGGCGTCCTCGGGGTTCGGTTTCACCATCGAACAGATCCTTGCGTTTTCTCCACGGGTCATCATCGTGAAGCCACCTTCGATGTCCCCTGAACACGGTTTTCGAAGACCCGGGATCTCTATCTAGCTGGCGATACGTTGTGTCATCCATGCACCTGACGCATCCAGAAAATCCGTGGACCACCTGCCCCACGACATATCCGTAACTGAGATAGTCGTGCACCGTCGTGAGCAGCGCGGCTCTCATAGGGAAATATTCTTTCTCTGCGGCGTCCCACGTATTGGCTGGCGTTTTCCACAGCGTGTCAAGCTCCTCTTTCAGCAGCCCCAGATACAGATTGATGTCGTTCTCTGGTTGTTTCGGTCCTTCAATTAGCATACTCATGTGAATGTACTTCCTCTTCATGCACAACCAGGGGGAAGGTTGTACATCCACACAAACACAGGCCAGGTGCTATGTGTGCTTCTCTGGCTGCCAAACGGATTGACTCCATCGGTGCTCGCGCCCAGCATGATGTTCCTTGGATCATTCCCAAATTCTAGGTCTTCGAAGTTCAATGCTTGCCACTGGCTCGCATCCTTAGGGTGACTCAGCATCTTGTCTTTTTTATCTATCTCCGGATCATTTGCGTCATCTTCTCGCTTCTACTCCTCCCTATCCACGTGCCAATGCAGGAGCTTTGCTACCTTAGGGTCCGCGAAATACCGCTGCAGATGAGGAGTGATCGAAAAGTACCACACCACTTTTCGAGGAGCTTTCTTCCACTTCTTGTATAGAGTGACGCCGCACACCGGACATATGGTAGACTCCGCGTGCTCGTCCCGATAAATGATGCAATTGTTCATGCACACATGGTATTTCACGTGCGGTAAATCCAGAGGACACACGATTTTCTTCGCCTCCTCCAAACTGGTCGGGCACTTGTTCCCCTTGGGAAGACGTTCGTGCCAGAATGACATGTTCTCGTCGAAGCATGCGTCGGTCATTTTGTGTTTTACCTTCATCTCCAGAGCCATGAGCGTTACTTTCAGGCGGGTATCCTCGGGCCTGCATCCTTCATACAATGGAGTAACCGCGTCTAACTCAAGTTGATCCATCTTGGCTTTCTCTCGGGCGGCAGCTCTTGCATTATCCGTCTGCTTGAGAAGCAGCTCTTGAATATGAGGGTCCTGCACCCAGCCCATCGATGGTCCAGCATCGTCTACTCCGCCGACATCATCATCTTCATGATCATGCCCATCGTCTGCTCCGGCATCTTCCTCATCATCATGTCCTGCATCTTCTACATGATGACTGTGTACAGCATCACCGTCGTGATCATCTCCTGGGGATTCTTCGTCTTCTCGCCCGCCCGAGCCGCGGTGGTTGTCTTGCTACCCTGCCTCATTTCTTGCCCGGCCCCCATGGACGACTTCGTAGTCATCTTCATCACCTTGCCACCGATAGCCATCCATGAAACCACGCAAGAGCAGGTGGTCCCGCACCTGCCCGGATTCTGGGTCCGCAATAAGGCTCTTCAGCTTGCATCTTCGACACGGACATCTTATCTCCGTCTCGTTCTTTTGAAGCATCTCGGCCTTCGCGCACCTCAAAAACCTATTCACGATGCCTTCGGTCATCGTGCGAACCATGGTCGCCTGCGGGGTAGAGCAAAACGATATTTTAGAACCAAGAAAAAATTTGGCATGACTTTCCCTAAAAATAGGACCAAAAAGAATGCTTAATGCCAAAAAACGGAAATGAATCAACATTCCGGCAAAATATTGGCAACTATCGCATTTCAAATACCAGTACACCTCCAAACACAAACACATATGCAACACCACAAACATATGCAACACCACGAACATACATAGATCTAGCTAGGCCATAAAAAGTGCATGTGCACATTGTTGTAGGGAGAACAACATAAATATAGCTTCCCCCCTTACTTACCTATCAAAACAAGGTAATTTAACCACTTAAATTGAATGAATCTATGGTGGAAATGAGGTGAAAAAGAGGAGGCACCCGAGACAAGGAGGAGATGGAGAGAATGAAGTGGGGAGAAAGTGAGTGTGGGTAGGAGAGGCTGTCCAAAATATCTTGTTGCTGCCCACTTACTAATAGCGCACCAACTCTAAATGCGCCATTAGTAATTCAGGTTACTAATGGTGCACCTTTTGGTGGTGCGCCATTAGTAGTTTTGCAAAAAAAACATACTAATGGCGCACTGTTCCACAGTGCGCCATTACTAGTTTAAACTAGTAATGGCGCACGGTCGAACAGTGCGCCATTACTAGTTTTGCAAAAAAAGGAATAAAAAATATAATAAAAAAACAACATTAGTGGCGCACTTTCCGACAGGTGCGCCATTACTAGTTACAACTAGTAATGGCACACTGTGTCTGGATGCGCCATTAGTATGTTTGGACAGGCGCACTAGTCCAAAAAAAATTTGATACTAATGGCGCACCCTGGGCCAGGTGCGCCATTAGTAGTTTCAGCTCTAATGGCGTATCAGAAGGTGGTGCGCCATTAGTATATACTAATGGCGCACCGCTTGTCTGGTGCGCCATTAGTGTCAATCCCATCTATAGCCCTTTTTCTAGTAGTGGGCCAGCTCGATGAATACAAATGGAACGAGACACAATAGTTTACCCAGGTTCGGGCCACCATGCGGTGTAAAACCCTACTCCTACTTTGTGGTGGATTAGCCTCAAAGGGCTGAGGACAAACTAGTACAGTGGGAGAACAACCTCACGAGGTGTGCTCCTGAGCTGGCGGGGGAGAGGATGATCTCTCTGGTTCGGATCCGGATCGCTCTCTATGGTGGGGGCGAGGCCCTATTTATAGTGGCCTTGGTCCTCTTCCCAAAATGAAGGCGTGAAGGGTTCCCACAACAGCCAAATTTGTAGACAGCTAGTACATGCTATCCTGACAAAAGTATTCTTCTCTTGCAAAAGCCTCTGGTCATGACACGGCGGAGGGCTCGGCGATGACCTCTGTCCTGCCGTCCTAGCGGTCTTGGTCTTGTTGCACCGGAATGGAAACCTTTGGCTGGTTCCTCGGGACTCCACGTCTGTGCTTGCCTCCTTAGCACCAAAGAGGAAAATGGTACTCTGCGCCCGCTGGCGCCGGCCTGGCCTTGGTCGTCATTGCTCATGTCATTCGAACGTCGTCAGGAGAAGCCTACATAGAAATCTCCGCTCCTCAGGAGCCTGCTTGAGGAGGCCACTCCCCGTGGAGGTCTTGGTGTCGTCTGCCTCGCGAAGCTTGGCCCCTCCCGAGGTCTTGAGTTGTTGATGTTGAAGATGGGCCGTACCAGGCCGTTGGCGAGCCACCCCGTGGGCTGTAGGCAGGCAAGTATGGGTACCCCCATTCCTAGAACATCGACACTCCTCCCTTCGGGTGATTGTCGGCGTTCTGGGAATGGAGGTCCCCAGACTTGCCTGCCTGCGGCCTGCGGCGTGGCTCAAAGGGGGCCCAGCACGGCCCATCTTCATCAACACAACCCCAAGACCCTCGCGAGGGGCCAAGCCTCGCGGGGCGGACGACACGGAGCTTCCTCAGGCACGGCCACATCAGGCTGGCTCGCGAGGAGGCAGAGAGATCAAGGCGGGATACCTCACGAGGTGCCCGTGACGAAAGCCATGACGACCAAGGGCGCCAGGCGGGCGCCAGCCCGCGCAGTTTCCTCCTTTCCCCTTTGGTGCAAAGGGAGCAAGCGCAGGCGAGAGCATCAAGCAAAGGCATCCATTTCGGTGCAACGAGACCAAGACCAGTCCAACGGCAGGAAGGAAGTCATTGTGGAGCCCAAGCCAGCGTCACCACCAGAGCCTTTGGCAGGCGAGGACCAACTTTAGTCAGGATAAGTGTACCAGATGTTCCCCTTCAAAATGGCCAATTGTTGGCGCCCTTCCCGCTCAATATTTGGGAAGAGGCCCAGGGCCTTTGCCTATAAATAGGACTAGCCACCCACAGAGAGAAGGGGTCGGAAATCAGAGAGAGAATCGAGAAGAGAGAGAGAAGGGTGACTGAACTCCCCCTAGCAGTTCATCCCCCCAACCAAGAACAGACCCTTGCGAGGCTGTTCTTCCTTGTATTGCTCATCATCATCAGCCCAAGAGGCAATCCACCACACCACACACTGGAGTAGGGTATTACACCACAACGGTGGCCCGAACCAGTATAAATCATGTGTTTCTTTTGCTGTTCTTTCCTTAGCATAGATCTTACCAAGGCGGAGGGGTGCAGGTAGGTGGGAGGCGAAATCTCCACGCGCACCCCAGTGTTTGAACCTCAAGGGTCTGCCGGAACCCGAAATCCGACATTTGGTGCGCCAGGTAGGGGTGCGCCGGAATCCACCTTCTACCACTTCGTGCCCCGCCACGTCGTCATCACCATGTCCGGCGACCAGGCGGGCAACCCAGATCCATGGGCGGCGTGGCCCACCCGCGCAGAGCCGCTCGCCTCGGGCGACCCCATGCCCCAGGCAGCTCGCGGTCCGCAGGGCGCTGCGGGACGCAGGCGACGCAGATAGGCTTCGAGAGCTCTCACACCGCGGCAAGCGCGGTCGGCAGCAAGGGCCTCCAATCACGCCGCGACCACGACACCGTACACCCGCCGGGAGCAGGCGAACTCGAGGGCCGCGCTCACGGTGGCTCGAGAACTGCTGCAGTGCAGGCTGCTGGAGGGCAGCCGCGACGTGCTGCTGGAGCGGGTGGCAGAGCTCCTGGGCTTCCCCGCCTCGGGGGCTCACCCCTTCTGCACCCAGCTCCCATCTCAAGCCCAGGGCGGCCCACGCAGGGGCTCTGCGCGCGCCCGCGGGCTCCAAGGCTACTCCAACACCAGCGAAGCTGTCGGCACCGGACCGGCGGCGGTGCTACCCCCACTCCCGGTCTGCGAAGAAGAAGGACTCGACGCGACCCACGGCCCCAGTGGACGGCAGCGCTACCACCCCACGGTGGGCGCATCAAGCAGAGCTGCGTGGCGCGCGGAGCACTACGGCATGGCCTTCGGGATGACGGCGCCAGAAGAATACGTGCCCCTCATGATGGGCCAAGGACACCTTCACCAGGGCGAACAAGGCTCGCTCCTCAACCCAAGCTTGGGGGACGAGGCGCCAGAAGTTGAGCCCTTCCAGGAGCCCCGGGACGGTCCCACTGGCCATGCTGGAGGCAACGATTATCGGGTACCGCTAATTCCTCAGGAGCAAGCATACGCTAATCATGGATCGCAGGAGGTGCAGGTCGCCACAGCGAGCAGCAGCCCCGCTCCCACAGTCTCCTACGCCTCGGGAGGAGGGCGCAGGGGGCTGTAGGAGAGGGGCCAAGATCCGACATCACCACCGCGGCGTTCGGAGCAAGGTGTTCTCAGGAGGTAGGCCCTCTGCTGGGGAGGTGCCTCAGGGCCTGCCCCTGGCGGAGGACCCGTGGTCGTTGGGGGAACCGCTGGCGACCACTCTACCCCATCGGCGGCATCCTGGTTTCCGGTTGTCGTTGATGGCACTAGAGTGTGGCGCAAGGCGGGGTCCTCGCCTGGCGATATGAAGCAAGGCCGGTTGCTGTGAAGAAGGCCCAGTGCCTGTGAAGCTCGCCACCCCGTGACACTCTCACGTAATAATAAGTGGGGCTGTACACGCCCCGGAGTCTCAGGGGTGCCGGCCTCAGGCCCTGGGGCTCCCTCCCACGCCCAGTGGCAGCACTTAGCTCCGCGCTGGTGAGAAGACGTCCAAGACTAGATTAGGTGCCGGACGCGGCCTTTTGTCTGCTTTTGTTGCTTTTCCCTTTGGTTGTCGCTTTCCCCCGCTGGATTTAAGTTGGATTCGAATTTGAGATTTGCGTGTGTTCGGGGAAGGGGTGCTTAGTCTCGTTCGAGCAATTTCTCGCGTTTTGGTTACCACTTCGCCTCAACTGCCTCCCCTCATGAGCCCCTCGTGAGCCGGGTCAGGCCTAGCTTGCGCGCAGCCCAGACTGCCGCCGCCGCGTGCTCTCAGGAGGTTTTTTTTACTGCAGATCCTATGGATTCGATCAGGGAGCACTCGGGACACCACAGCCACCCACAGGCTACCTCAGGGCCCGCACGGGACAAAGGTAAACTAGCCGACCAGCGCGTCGCTTAAGCCAGCCACTTAGCGCGGGTGCATGGGCAATGTAACGTCTACTAATACGATGAACACAAGTTTTACATGAGGGCTCCCCCTCCAAAATGCTCTCACAGCCATCAGGCTAAAACCTGAGTTCTATTCATGCAGGGTAAGGAAACAGGAACGATGCATGATCAGTCGGATAAATCCCCCAATGCATCCTCAGGAGCACCACCCGAATCGTTGCTAGCGTCGCTGAACTCGCCATCACTGTCTGTGTCGCCGCCAGCGGCGTCAGGGCGGTTCACCACACCGCCCTCGTTAGCAGCCACAATCACACCGTCGTTGTCTGAAGCAAAGGCCCTGACAAGAGCATCCACATTGTCTTCCACCCAGTGCGCCAGGTCGTCTCAGACGGCCTGGGGGACTGGGGCGATGGCGGCGTCAAAGTCGAAGTGGGGATCCATGTTCTAGAGATGGCTGAAGACGCGAGAAAAGGCGCGCCCGAGCAGGGCACGGCTCCTCTCCTCCAACAACCTGTCAGCCCTGACCGACCGCGCCTCCAGCCGTGTCGCCACGTCGGTGAAGAACTGAAGGTTGCCGGCGTAGTTGACTGCGTGCGGCTCGCCAACAGCCGCCTCGCAGGTTGCCCAAGGCTGTGTTGGCTCTCTCCCGGAGCGTGGTGAGCATGGGGCCGTGCTCATGCTCCAGGATCCGCCGCTAACGTATCTCGTCCGCATTCTGGCGCGCGACGACCTCGGCCTCCTCCACCCGCTGGCGAAGAAGGAGCACCTCGGCCTGGGAGGTGGTTGACTCCCCTTGCGCTACCGCAAGGCGGCCCGAAAAACATCGGCCCGCCGCGTCGCTTCCTCCAGCTTGGCCCTCAAGGCAGCAGTCCTACCTTCAGCCTCGGCCCGGATCAACTCCAGCCTCTCCTCGAACTCATGCTTGAGGCTCAAGCGCGCCATCGCTACCCGACGTTCGACCTCCTCCAGGACGCAGGCTTCCCGTGCAGCGACATCATCCTCCGCCTGCGTCACCAAGCGCTCCCTCGTCTCCAGGCGCTCATACTCGCGGGCACGTTCGGCGGCTTCCAGCGTCAGCGCCTCCTCGCGCTTCTGGAGCTCTGCTGGGTCGCCAGAGGTCACCTTCATCGACGCGAGGGCTGCCTCGCGCAACTCCACTTGCTCCTCCAGTGAGTGGCACCAGGCCAGGAGCTCCCGAGCCTGCTCCTCCGCCACCTCTCGCCACCGGTCGGCTTCCCGGGCCTCCACAGCGGCCCGAGATCGGGCCTCCCGAGAGGCCACCAGCGACGCCTTGGCCTCTGCATCGTTAAGATCGCGCTGATGGCACGCAAGGGCGATGGCGCCCTCCAGCTCACGCCTCTTTGCAGCCAGGCGCAGGCCCTCGGCCTCAAGGCGCGCATCTTCATGAGCAAGCTCCTCACCAAGCAGGCTCACCGCGTCAGCCGCCCTTCGAAGGAATCCTTGGCGAAGAGCGTGATGCTCCCGGGCGCGCTTGAGCACGTCTTCCACACCATCATCTGCCCCGAGCAAGCGCCGGGGGCCACGAATCAGCACTCCCCCTCCGGGCAGGGGGCTGGGGGCTAGCACCCTCGCGACAGCCGGGCACGTCACGCCAGAAGCCCAGCCTGGAGCCAGCCCGTCCCCAGATGAAGAGCGCAGGGAGCGCCTCAGCCAATCGCAGTCCACGATCAGACGAGAAGCCCACGGCAGGCTGGCTATGCCACGAGAAGGCCCGCGAAGGAGGGTCGCGAGGTGCGCAGGGCCACGATGTGCCTCGGGACGGTTCGCCTCTCCGATCGCCCTCACCACAAGGGCTCTGCTGCTCGGAGCGCTTGAGGACGGTGGAGGGGGCGGAGCCAAGGGGGGCGGCACCTCAGCCGTCTCCGCGAGTTCGGCTGGAAGGGGCCTGCGGAGCAAGGATCAGTAAAAGCAACAGAAGGATCAGGAGCTAGGAAAGGAGAGGGCTTACTCATCAGTGGCAAAGTACTTCCTACGCTTCAGCAGGCGACAAGGGTAATCGTCGCCCCGGGCCTCCCTTCTCTTCCGGAGGGCCTCAAAGTCCACACGGAAGCAGCCCAAGAGTTGAGCACAGGGATCAACCTGCGAAGAAGACGGAGCGTCGAGGCGATCCGCGTCAGGGGCGCCTGCCTGATGCACGCAACTGATCGCCTCGCCAAGAGAAGCGGCTGGAGCCTCAGGGGCCTCGGTCGCAGGCGCTGAGGGCAGCTGCTTGCCACCCTCAGCCTCAGCGGCACGGGCCCCAAGAGTTTCTCCCTCATGAGCATCGCCCGGTGCTGTCACCCTGCTGGGAGCCCCCTCGGCCTCTGGCGCCTCATGCCTCCCTGCTCCGCCACTCGAGGAAGAGCCACCTTGGCCGACTGGAAGGGTAGTCACCATCACTGGGTTCTCGCGAGGCCCCTGGAGGCCGGCGGGGCGCGGCCCCCACTCATCAAAGATAGGCATCTGGTTCACAAAATCGCCCCTGTTCTGGCAGAGGTACAACAAGGCCCCTCCTTGCTGGATGCTGCCGGGGTTGGGGTCTCCAGTCAGGATCAAGAGCACTGTCCTCAGCACTTCAGGCGTCAGGTCCTCTTCCTGGAGCCTCATACGATCATCATGCCCATTGAAGGCCCACATCCGGTGGGACTGGCGTTAGAGAGGAGCAATGCGGCGAAGCAGGAACTCCTTCACCACCTTGGGCGCTGTCACGCCAAGCGACCTCAAGAACGCGAAGCGGTTCCTGATGAAGATGAACCGGGGGCTCTCAAGCGTCTCCTGGCCCCAGCCCGAATTCGGGACAACAGGCGAAGTTGGCTCCGATAGCAGGGGGCTGGGTACCCCTGCATCCACATACAGCCACCGCTCGCGGAACCCAGCCGCGGGCGGAGGGAGCCTGAAGTTAATCCCTGAAGCCGCTGTCTCAGACACGACAATGAAGCTCACGCACGCCCAGCATTGGGTAGGGTCGACAAGGCGCAGAGAGAAGAAGTGGTGCAGCAAGGCAACCGAAGGAAGGATGCCCATCATTGCCTAGCAAACAAAGGCGAAGACCGAAAGGAGGGTGATGGATTCAGGACCCAGATGCATCATGTGGATCTGATAGTGGGAAAGCACGGCATTGAAGAAATCAGAAAAGGGGGGAACCAGACCTGCCCACAGGGCGTCGGCAAAATACGGGACATCGGTGGCCATCCTGTCGATGGAGAAGTGGGATGCGGGCCAGGCCGTTGTCCTCCCGCATTCGTTGAAGATAGTAGCCAGAGCCAAGCTGACCTTGCCCAAGCCCTCGGCGGGGGCCGCCAACGGCGGCGAGCAAGGCGGAGGCATGGGTTTCTTCCCTCTTCCCTTCTTCGTCGGAGCCTTGGCGATAGGAAGGGGGGGGGAAGGTTCGATATTGGGTTGGATACGGAAGCTGGAGTTCGAGCGGAGGAAGGACAGAGGGCGCTCGAGCAACAGAAAGGGGAGCGGCTGCGTACGACTACGAGTCCGCCTAGCAAGGCGCCAAATAAGGGGGCGTGGGGGAACAGTGCCGCCCGCGCCGAATCAACCGCCACGCGGCGCCCAAGGCCGCATGCTGTTAGGGACCGCGGCGCTTCGCCCTGGTCCTTTCGCCTCCCTGCATGGCCAAGTCCAGGCGCGCCTTGGGCCCGGGGGCTACTGTCGGCGTTCTGGGAACGGGGGTCCCCAGACTTGCCTGCCTGCGGCCTACGGCGTGGCTCAAAGGGGGCCCAGCACGGCCCATCTTCATCAACACAACCCCAAGACCCTCGCGAGGAGCCAAGCCTCGCGGGGCGGAAGACACGGAGCTTCCTTAGGCACGGCCACATCAGGCTGGCTCGCGAGGAGGCAGAGAGATCAAGGCGGGATACCTCACGACGTGCCCGTGACGAAAGCCATGATGACCAAGGGCGCCAGGCGGGCGCCAGCCCGCGCAGTGTCCTCCTTTCCTCTTTGGTGCAAAGGGAGCAAGCGCAGGCGAGAGCATCAAGCAAAGGCACCCGTTTCGGTGCAACGAGACCAAGACCAGTCCAACGGCAGGAAGGAAGTCATTGTGGATCCCAAGCCAGCGTCACCACCAGAGCCTTTGGCAGGCAAGGACCAACTTTAGTCAGGATAAGTGTACCAGATGTTCCCCTTCAAAATGGCCAATTGTTGGCGCCCTTCCCGCTCAATATTTGGGAAGAGGCCCAGGGCCTTTGCCTATAAATAGGACTAGCCACCGACAGAGAGAAGGGGTCGGAAATCAGAGAGAGAATCTAGAAGAGAGAGACAAGGGTGACTGAACTCCCCCTAGCAGTTCATCCCCCAACCAAGAACAGACCCTCGTGAGGCTGTTCTTCCTTGTATTTCTCATCATCATCAGCCCAAGAGGCAATCCACCACACCACATACTGGAGTAGGGTATTACACCACAACGGTGGCCCGAACCAGTATAAATCCTGTGTTTCTTGTGCTGTTCTTTCCTTAGCTTAGATCTTAGCGAGGCGGAGGGGTGCAGGTAGGTAGGAGGCGAAATCTCCGCGCGCACCCCAGTGTTCGAACCTCAAGGGTCTGCCGGAACCCGAAATCCGACAGTGATTGTATAGAGGGAATCCGTCCAGAGGGAGCACGACGGGTTCTTCGCCGATCAGGAGACGGAGCACTACACGCAGTGTGTTGGAAGGAAGGGGGGGTTGCTGAAGCCTCATATCATCTGCAGGGCTGGTGAAAGCCCACATCAGGCAGGAATGGCGCTGGAGCGGGGTGATACGCCGCCGTGTGAACTCCCTCACCACCATCGTCATTGTCACCCCCGCCTTCTTCGGGTTAACCAACCTAGTCATGACTCAGGCGAGCCACGCGTCGACCAGCCTCGCGTGCCCCCACCCGGATATTGGCTTCATGGGGGCGGACGGCATCAGGAGCAGGGGGTTGTACATGGTGGCGTCTATGTACACCCAATGCCTCTAGAACCCCCTCACGTCTAGGCGGAGTGTAGAGTCGATGCTAGAGCCTACGGTTGCCGCCACTGCTTGGAGGGACACGCACCCATAGCATTACTCCACGTTGACCAGGTGGAGCGAGAAGAAGTGGTGGAGTATGGCCACGGATGGGCAATGCCCACGAAGGCATCGCACAAAAATGCGAAGGCAGAGAGAAGGACGATGGATCTGGGATCCAGATGCAGCGTGTGGATTTGGTAGTGGGAGAGCACGGCGTTGAAGAAATCAAAGAACGGCGATAACAAGCCGGTGAAAAGGGCATGGAGATGAAGAGAGATCTTGGTGGCCTCCATATCAGTCAAGGTCCAGGAGGCAGGCGAGATCTTCGTTGCCTTCCACACATTGGAATCGGGGGCAATGGCATGCCGAACCTTATCCAGCCCCACCTGGTTGATAATCGTGGACCGGCCCAGCGCTGGTTCGGTCCCTGGTGAGGGCTCTGCCACCGCAGAGGTCTTACCCTTTTTCTTCCTGGGAGCCAGGGCAGCAAGGTGGATTGGAGCTGTCGTGGAATCTGGCAAAGAGGGCACAAATTCGCGAGGAGGAGAAGAAGCATAAGGCAAGCACACAACATGGCAATGATGGCTTGGAGGCATGCGCTAGGCAGTTGTCAAGTCGGGGAGTTGCCGAGGCGAAGTGGGGAAGCGGAGACGCCCACGTCCTCTCAAGCGCCATGCATCGGCCTGGCCCGTAGGCGATTGGGGCCCACGGTGCTCCGCCCTTGCACCTTGGCTTCACCTCGAAGCCAAGCCCCAGCGTGCCTTGGGCCCGGGGGCTATTGTCGGTGTTCTAGGAACCAGGGTACCCGGACATGCCTGCCTGTGGCCCATGGTGTGACTCACTCGATGTCCTGGTACGACCCATCTACATGACTGCCAAGACAAGACCCTCGTGAGGGGCCAAGCCTCATGAGGCGGATGACACCAAGAACTCCCGAAGGAGCGGCCTCCCAAGGTGTCGCGGGATATCCGCGGCCACCTATGGGACCGGGTGGCCCGTTGCAGGTTCGGCAGGGGGATGGCACGTTGCACAAATAGAAGACCAGCGCACGGCAGCTTGGCGGAGAGCACACAAGCAATTTACCCAGCATCGGGCCGCTGCAAGGTGTAAGACCCTAGTCCTTCATTGGTGGATTGATGGTGGAATGAACGTCATGGTGCGTAGTACACTTGCCCGGTAGGGTTTGCCTCAGGGCCGCAGCGTCTACGCGCATCTGGAGGCTTGGGTTCATCAACTTTCCAACCTCTCCCACGAGTGCCATGGGCCTCCTTTTATAGATTAAGGGGTCACCACAGTGGCAAAGTAGTCATTATCCACTGATATATAGCAAACAGTTCTATCATACCTAACTCTGCGGGCTGACATGGTGCAGTAAATGCGCCGCTTAGTGTCACATCACTAGTCGCCCGGTAAGGCCTGCCGGGCTATCTTGCCAGCTCCGCGCCTGTTCCCTTGACACATCGCAGGACGAGTGTCATCTGTAGGCTTCTTCTATAGGAAACGGCTGCCATGTGGCGAATGGCCGCCACTTAGTCATCTCGCGGCTTGACACCAAACTGATTGACGATGTGGGTCATGCTTGGGTGGTTGGTGGGGTGGTTCTGCCCCCCGCGAGCCCCGGCAGACCTTGCCGGGGTGCATCAGTTGCCTGCTTCTTGCGGTGGCCCAGCACCTTATCGGGCTCGCCTGCCAGCAATGGAGGCCCTTCTCTTATCGGTATCTTGCTCTTCTGGCTTGATCTTGGTCTCTCTAGACTGCATGTTGATTCTTCAAATCTCTTGGTCCATCAATCACTTACTTGGGTTGGTGCTTCAATCTTGATCTTGTGCCTGTGCATAGTCTGGGCAACAGACCCAGGGTTTGTTGCACAGAAAAAGCCCCCAGGCCTGCCCCGAACGCACTGCTGAGCGTCGTCGGGGTAGGTTCCAATAAGTGCACAAGCAAGGTTGCTGAAGGGGTTGGCCCCTTGAGTTTTCCATTGCTGCTTCATTAGCCTTGATTCTGGGCCAGTTTCTGGTTTTCCCGCGTGTTGTGTTAAGCCAATAGTGGTGGGGTCGCTCCAGTGCTGAACCGTGAATGACTTTAACACATGGGGTAGAAACTGCTAATTTACTCTTACCACAGTGTGCCTTGTCCTTAGTCATGTATGCAACATGTACCGCATGGGGTAGGTAATGGAGAAGGAAGCCTAGTGCCAGCCCCTGGGCTCTGGCTCATGGTTATCATTGCCTTATGCTGGTGCCGATTCTTGGGGAGTGAGCCTTGTCCTTGGCGTGGTGAGTCTTTTGGTATCTTTGAAGCTCGGCCGGTAGGCGGGGCCCGAGATCATTGGTAATCCCAGCACTGCCCATTCCGGAGGTCTCGGGGCTGACGCCGACGAGAGGCGTGTCTTCCTGCATGCCAAGGTGGGGCGCGGCACACCTTGAGCCCCCTGACCGTCTTGGCCGCTTGCTGTTTCTCTGCTGGGGGCACCAGACTAGGGCCTCGGCCTCCTCCCGGAGTGCTGTTGGCAGAGATGAAGCCTGGGGAAAAGGAGAAGACGGGAGGCAGGCCGTCAAGTAGGAGTACGATCTCATCGATGTGTTCGTCTCGTACTAGTGACCTACTGCCCATTGGCCTGGCTCTTCCCCCCTTTTCTCGGTGCCGTCATCACCGTTTCTTCCAGCTTCCGGGAAAAGGCTTGTTCCCCTGGTGCTTCTGCTTCCTTTTGGGGTCTTCTAGATGGGCTCCGACACCTTCCTTTGTCGGTGTTGGAACCCCTTGTTGGCGTTCTAGGAATGGGGGTCCCTAGACTTTCCTGCCAGCGGCCCACAGCGTGGCTCCACAAGTGGCCCTGTACGACCCATCTTCACCAGCAAACACCCAATACCCTCGCGAGGGGCCAGGCCTTGCGAGGCGGACGACGCAAGGCCTCCTCAGGGGCGGCCTCACCAGGCTGGCTCGCGAGGGGTGGAGAGATCATGGTGAGGGGCACCTCACGAGGTTCCTGTGACGCAAGCCATGACGACTAGAGCCAGGCGGGCGCCAACGTGCAGTGTCCTCGTTTCGTCTTTGGAGCTAAAGGAGCAAGTGCATACAAGGAGTCCTGAGGCATCAGGCAAAGGTTTCCATATCGGTGCAACAAGACCAAGACCAGTAGGACGGCAGGACGGAGGTCACCGTGGAGCCCAAAACGGCATCACCACGAGAGCCTTTGGCAGGCGAAGACTACTTTTGTCAGGATAGCTTGTACTAGTTGTCTCCCTTCGAATTTGGCCATTGTGGTATCCCTTTCCGCTCAAAATTTGGGAAGAGGACCAGGGCCTCTATAAATAGGACTAGCCACCACCATAGGGATGCATCTGATTCCGATCCTGAACCACACAAGCACACCAAGCACAAGAACACCTCACCTCGCGAGGCAGTTCTTCCTTTGTAATTGTTCATCCTCAGCCCAAGAGGCAATCCACCACACCACATTGGAGTAGGGTATTACACCACAATGGTGGCCTGAACCAGTATAAATCTTGTGTCTCATGTTCTTCGGGTTCATTGAGCTAGGCGGTGAGATCTTAGAGTGCGCGAGCTAGAGAGGGGGAGAGATCTTTGTGTGCACTCCAGTGTTTGAACCTCAAGGGTTTTGCCAGAACCCGAAATGCAACATTTAGCGCGCCAGGTAGGGTTGCGCCGAAGCTTTCCTCTTCGTCGATCTGCGTTTCACCACTCCGCCAAGCTCATGGCCGACGCTCGCCGGGCCCGCGTTGAGCGCCGGGCTGCCCTGGCCACCCGTGCCGCTCAGACAGCCCCTGTCAGCGGAGCTCCCTGTCGTTCTCCGTCACCCACCGCCAACACCGCCACCGGCCCAGCGGCAAACGAGCAGCAAGCCTGTTCATTGCGCCCCTTTGTGCGGCTAGACAGTCACACCGCCACCCCATCGCTGACACCGGCCGTCTCATCGTCTCACGCTCGCCGCGCCCCCACGGACGTACAGGCCGCGCTGCTCATGGCACACGAGCTCCTGCGCTACTACCCAGTCAAAGACCTCTACGAGGACTGGTTGGACCGGGAAGTGAATGCAGCCCTCCCCAAGCTCGAGGCTATGCGCCCGCTCAGGTAGTCCAAGTACGCCATCACCATTAGCTCGGCGGACTAGCTCAAATGCGCGGCAACCGCTGGCGTCCTCCCGATGCTCTGTTTGCCCGTCATCAGCAATGTCCAAGTCACCAAGACCCTCATCGATGGTGGCGCAGGATTCAGTGTCCTGTCCGTCGAGACGTTCAACAGCCTTCAAGTGCCATACGATCAGCTCCAGCCCACCAAGCCTTTCTCAGGAGTGACAGACGGCTCCACCATCCCGATAGGGCAAGTTCGCCTCCTGTCACCTTTGGTCAGCGCGACAACTACCACACCGAGCTCATCGACTATGATGTCCCCCACATCCGCCTGCCGTACAATGCCATCCTCGGGTACCCAGCACTGGCCAAATTCATGGCGGTCACCCACCATGGCTACAATGTCCTCAAGATGCCGGGAAGGGTGGAATCATCACGGTCCCTTGCGAAGAAACAGATGCGGTGTGCTCCCTCGAGCGCGCCTTCCAAGCTGCATCAATCGAAGAACCTGACAGCGCGGGTGCGCAGTACCCTCCTGAGTCCAACCCCAAGAAGAAGAAGCAACTACTCCGTACTGGGCCTGAAGGGAGCGGCACCTCCAGCAGCACCACTTCAGGATGCGCTCCGGCGCCTGGAGTGCCTCCCTCCCACGCATAGGGAGGCGTGCCCAGCGCCTTCCCTGGGAAGGGCTCGGGGGCGCTCTTCTGGAGGTCCTCATACCTGGCCAACATCACGAGGAGGCGCTCGGGCACCACACGGAGGCATGCTTCATGGCATGTTTCCCTCAGGAGGACACCGGGCGAGGGGCGCCCGACGCACAAGAGTTCATCACCAAGGCATCTCAGGAGCTTCAGGAAATAAGAGCAATACGCGGTGACCGCCTCCCACCTAGCATTGCTCCCCACCCAGGCGAGGGTGGTGAGCTACGCATCTGCATCAACATCCCAGGGCTCAACAGGGCCGCATCTCAGGAGCGCTTCTGGCCTTCACATGCTGGCCGGTGTGAGAGCGTGCCTCACAGCTACGTTCGCATGCCATTCGGCATGCCGTGCGTGGCTGCCGCCTTCCAGCACAATCTGCAGAGCATCCTGGCAGGATAGGAGGCCAGACACCACGCGGTCCTAGCTGAGATGGAGACGGTCCTCTGGAGGCCACCTAAGCCTCCGGAGCCTCCCGAGGCTCAGGACCTTGGCGGCTTGTGAGAACCGACTTCTTCACTACGTGTCTTCAGCTACCCCAACACCCCTTTGGCAACCAAACCAGGTGACATTTTTTCAAGTTCATTCACCTGGGAGCACCCCCTGGGCTACGTCATCCCTAGGACGCATGGGTCCGTCCCTGCGGCACGTATCCACTTGCATCTTCAGTTCACTCTGCTGGGAGCGCCCCTCGGCTGCATTAACCCCAGGCCGCTCGTGTCAAACCCAGTGGCATGTATTGTTCTCGCATTTACCTAAGCTAGTTGCTTTTCATGCGTAATCTATCTATGAATATCCCCTACTTGATTGTCACCTACCATGGGAGCTGCGTGCCGATTGTCTTTCTTCGGGATCCTTCACATAAGAAGGCTAGGCACGGCGTCTGTGCTTGGGCACATCCCTGCAGCATTGATAAATCCAACGACTGAGCTCTGTCTGGTGGTCCAGCCCTGTTCACATCACCTCCTAGGGTCATTGGTGCCTGGCCTTCTCGTGCGATAGGCTCAGGAAATCCATTCGGTGCGTGTTGTCTAACCATCTCGTAGGAACGCCATAGCCATCAAGAGTCAAGACCAGGCGCAACCCGCCTTGAGGTAGGGCCTCGTGAGTCCCGCGCTGGCTCATGAGTGCCCAGATACACCTCGTCTAGCCATTCCGTGCAAGCCACGTGTCAGGGCGGGGCTGTACACGCCCCAGGGGCTCTCCGCTGTAGGGAGTCCCCTCCCACGTGCCAGTGACGGACCAACAATCACCGTGGCGATTTGCGCCCCTCCTCGCACTAACCACCATGAACTTCCTGAGGACCACAGTGGGTGGTACCACGGACTCTCTCTCTTCTCCCATGCAATCTGCTTGCACGTTAAAAGGGGGGCTCCTGAGCATCGCGACTCAGGAGCTCTGACTGGCTCTCCAGCCCTCACCCCTGGCTTGACCACGGCATCGCGACCTGGCATACCAGCGGCGGCTGAGCTCGCTCAAGGGCCTGGACCTGAGGACGTAGAGCAGCAGGGAGAGTATGGAGAAGGGGGGAGGCCCGCACGGGCCTAACCTAGCTACCTTGCAGTGGCCAATGCCCATGCCTAGGGCGACACGAGAAACCGGCTCCGGAATGCCAAGATAAGTCTTGTACCTGGACCGACCTAGCACTACAGCATAAGATTCTCACCCTTTTCGATGCCCTGCTACGGAAACGTCGCCTCCCTCTCATGTCCTCAAGAAGCTGCTTGCACGCCAAAGGGGACCTCGTGAGCATCGCGCCTCAGGAGCTCTTACTGGACCTCGGGCCGCTCACCTCCTGGCCTTGACAACGGCATCGCGACCTGGCATACCAGTGACGGCTACAGCGTGCCTGGGGACCAGGACCTGTCAGTGTAGAGCACCAAGCTGCTGCGGGATTGGAAAGCGGAGACCGGGCCTCAGCAGGACATGCCCTCACGAATTTTCACAGTAAGGATAATATCGACAAAAGACATTACAGACGCTTTACACACCCCCGCGGGGTCCGTTTCGATTCCTCACAGGGAACAAAAGGAAGGGAATTCCTAGGAGCTGTATCTACACGCTCCGGACGTTGCCGACACCATTATCAACAGTCGGCCATGGAAGGTCGGCGCCAACCCCATCCAGATCAGCGACGGTGACGGCCGGATGCGGCGGCCTTGCTCCGGGCCCGGCGAGAGCTTGGGGGCACGTGGCTGTCGTCGCTCATGTCTGGAGACTCGACGAGCTCAGGAGATTTGCTGGACCACCAGGAGTCACCACTGTCGATGGAGGGGCTGCGGGCGAGGCCAGCGGTAGGCCCGGCGCCGGCCGGTGCGCCGTCCTGGTGACCCCCTTTAGGGCAGCACTCCAAGCGGTGGCCTTCCTCATCGAAGACCTTGAAGAATAGCGTGGAGGCGCCATCGTACTCGAAGTGGATGGTGAGGGCGCCGTATGCGTGGCAGGCTCGGGCGACCTCACCCCAGCCTCGATTCATGAAGATCCTCCCGGAGGCGACGGCTTCAACCTCCGCTCTAGTCGCCGGGCCATCGCAGTCGGCGTGCTGCAGCCAGAGCTAGTGAGGGCCCCTCAGCGGCATCTCGGCGGTGAAGAATTGTGGGAGGCGAATCCAAGTGCTCGGAGGCATCGCCGCCCATAGCACGAACTCGCGCGAGGAGTCCGCGGCATGGACCCCTGGGCCGATGGCATGCCTCTCCATGGTGCGGCGACCGTGGCCCAGGCACGGGCGGCGGCGCTCTTTGCTTCTTCCTTGGGAACCCTCGGTGTGAGCGTACAAGGGCAATGGGTACCCAGTAGGTGGCCTCTCGTACCACGGGCGCGACACTACCGGCCTCAGAACCTTCTCGCGACGATGGGACCGCCTCTTCTTCGCCAAGAGTAGCTCGGGCTCGTTAAGGGGAGTCTTGCCCTTCTCCGCGGCTGAGAACCTCCGAATCAGCACCATGACAGCACCAGCGAGCAGTGGAGCAAAGACGAAGAAGAAGCGGGAGAAGCAAGGAAGAGACGAGTGACGGGGGATCCTCCCCCCACTTCCCATTTATAGCCCAGGGGAGGCCAACTGCTGGCCTCCATGATCTAAGGTAATAATTATCTTTTCCTGGATGCACCAAGGACCCGTCAAGTCGGGCAGTTGCCGAGGCAACATGGGGAAGTGGAGACTCCCACGTCCAATCAGTCGCCACGCGCCAACCGCTGCCGCAGGCTGATGGGGCCCGTGGCGCTCCGTGCTTGCCCTCTGGCTTCACCTCGAAGCCAAGCTCGAGCGCACCTTGGGCCCGGGGGCTACTGTCGGCATTCTGGGAACGGGGCTCCCCACACTTGCCTGCCTGTGGCCCGCAGCGTGGCTCCACCAGTGGCCGTGTACGGCCCATCTTCACCAGCAAACACTCAAGACCATCGCGAGGGGCCAAGCCTCGGGAGGCGGACGACACAAGACCTCCTCAGGGGCGGGCTCACTAGGCTGGCTCGCGAGGGGCAGAAAGATCAAGGTGAGGGGCACCACACGAGGTTCCTGTGACGCAAGCCATGACGACTGGAGCCAGGCCGGCGCCAGCACGCATAGTGTCCTTGTTTTCTCTTTGGTGCTAAAGGAGCAAGCGTAGACAAGGAGTCCCGGGGCATCAGGCAAAGTTTTCCATACCGGTGCAGGAAGACCAAGACCAGCAGGACGGTAGGACGGAGGTCAGCGCGGAGCCCAAAACAGTGTCACCACCAGAGCCGTTGGCAGGCGAAGACTACTTTTGTCAGGATAGCTTGTACTAGTTGTCTCCCTTTGATTTTGGGCGTTGTGGGATCCCTTCCCGTTCAATATTTGGGAAGAGGACCAGGGCCTTTATAAATAGGACTAGCCACGACCATAGGGAGGCTTCTGATTCCGATCCTCAACCACACAAGCACACCAAGCACACGAACACCTTACCTCGCGAGGTTGTTCTTCGTTTTAACTATTCATCCTCAGCCCGAGAGGCAATCCAGCACACCACACTAGAGTAGGGTATTACACCACAACGGTGGCCCGAACCAGTATAAATCTTGTGTCTCATGTTCTTTGGGTTCGTCGAGCTAGGCCATGAGATCGTAGAGTCTGTGAGCTAGAGAGGGGGAGAGATCTTTGTGCGCACCCCAGTGTTCGAACCTCAAGGGTTTTGCCGAAACCCTAAATCCGACACCCCTGGTCAGGTTTTGGAGGTGGTGACCAGGGGACTCTCGAGGTGTCCCGCACGTCTTCCTCCTTCGCAGCCTCGCCATTCCCCTGCTAAGGCGCTGCTCCTGCCTTCTTCTTTTCTTATTTCATTACCTGGGATAAGAGGGATAGGGAGAGGAGTTTACAGGGCACTTATCTTTTTTTAATATTAAACTTGTAGGCAATCACCAAATTTTAATTCAAATAATGTAATCTCTCGAGTCCATCTCTGTGTTCCGTAATGCTTGTACTTGTATCTTCATGTCAATGAAAGAGATAAATCTTGCAGGGAACCCCTGCATGTATATGTCCATGCAGAGGTGGAGTGCCTCTTTACTATAATTAAACGAGTTTTCCCCGGCAAAATATCCTGCCGGCAGCCTTTTCGTCTGCCGAAGAACCATGTCTGCCGGGGAACAGACTGAGGTGCCAGCCCCCCGCCCACTCCCTTTTTACCAAGGGCCACTGCGACCATCCAGGGCGCAGCAGCGTTCGAGCCAAGGATGGGAGCACCCTGGTTCCAAGAGAGTGGCAAGGTTTCTCTATGCACAAGTTATAGCTTACAGAACACTAATGGACAAGAGGTAAATTTATTTCTTTGGCTTGTCGGGGATCACTGTGCCGTGCAATCTTCTCGTCCCTTGTCAGAGTCAAGTTCACGACAAGAACCTACAACTCCATGTAGATGAGAATGAATGTAGGATGCAATCCTATCTATCTGCATATGCAAATGCTTATGCAGTGATCTGGGTGTGCTTGTGCATGCATGCGATCTTGATCGGGGCCCCCCCACAATGCATCTTTATTTTATCTTGCAAGGGGTCCTCGCCCCTGCTTTGTACAAGGGGTTACTTGCAACTTAGGCAAGGCCTGTACAAAAGGGTGGCTGTCGAGCAGTGCCCGGCAGCCTCGCACCTTACGGGTAGTACTTACGGAGATGCTCAATATTCCATGAGTTTGGCAATTATGTGCCTCCTCGGTCTCCAGATGGACTGCGCCAAGTCTGGTGACTCGTACCACCCGGTAAGGGCCTTCCCACTTCGGTGATTGCTTGTTTGTAGCCTTCGCAGACTGAATGCGCCTAAGGACAAGGTAACCTTCCTCAAAACACCGGGCATGAACCCTACGGCTATGATAGCAACGTAGGGCTTGCTGGTAGCGTGCAACACGCGTAGAAGCCCGGAGACAGTTCTCCTCGAGTAGCATAGCATTGTCACGCCGGTGCTGATCTTGCGCTACTTCATCATAGGCAAGCACTCGAGGGGCTCGTAAATGAGTTCCATGGGGATAACTTCTTCTACCCCATAAACCAGGGAGAAGGGAGTCTGCCCAGTAGCTCGGTTAGGTGTCGTTCTGAGGGACCAGTGAACTAGCGGCATCTCGTCGATCCACCGCCTGTCGTGCTTCTACATTGTATCAAGAGTTCGTGTCTTGAGTCCATGAATCACTTCAGCATTCGCCCTCTCAGCTTGTCCATTGCTCTAGGGGTGTGGTGTGCCACAGAAGCGAGTGAGATTTTGCATTCGAGGGTATGAATGTATTGCATGAAGGTGTGGCTCGTGAACTGGGTGCCGTTGTCAGTGATGATCCTTGACGGAACTCTGAAACGACACACCAATTCTTTCAAGAACTTGATAGATGACTTAGCAGTCACCTTTCTCATGGCAGTCACTTCTGGGCACTTTGTAAACTTGTCGACGGCAACGAACAAGAATTCAAAGCCCCCGATTGCTCGGGGGAAGGGGCCGAGGATATCGAGCCCCCATAGTGAAAATGGCCATGATAGAGGGATTGTCTGAAGAGCTTGGGCAGGCAGGTGTATTTTCTTGGAATGGAACTGACAGGCTTCACATTTCGTGACTAACTCAACCGCATCTTGGAGGGCTGTGGGCCAATAGAATCCTTGCCGGAATGCTTTCCCAACTAATGCCCTTGATCCAATGTGGGAGCTGCACATTCCTCTGTGAATCTCAGCCAACAGTTCCTTTCCATCCTCCCGACAAACGCACTTCAATTTCACACCGTTGGGCCTCCTTATGTACAGAGTGTCATCAACAAACTGATACATACTGGCCCTCCAGGCTACTCTTTCAGCTTAATCTTGGTTGCCAGGGAGTTCTCTAGTTTGGAGGAAGTGGACAATGTGCCTTTCCCAAGTTGGAGCATGGGCCTTGGCAAAGAGGACTAGCGGCACCTCCTCTGCTGCGGGTCGCACGTAGGGTCCATAGGCCCGGCTGGAGGGGGTGGTCCGGCAGGCTATGTGGAGTTGTTTCTGGCAGGGTCTCTGCTGGGAGGGGATGGCTCTGTCGGGAGAGGCTTACCGTAGTACAACTTTCTCCTCTTGCAGGCCATTGTGGCTGGTGATACGGAGGGTTGAGAGAGATGGAGAACCAAAGTTCCTCGTTCCACAAGA